>NC_090221.1:6575544-6875544 GCF_024489055.1 Chanodichthys erythropterus | reverse complement strand
AATAGCTAAGTCAGTCAGCATGCACAGAGATGCATTTTGAATACATCTAGTTTATTGCTGTTATTTACCAGCATTGTATTTCATACATCTGAAATCATGAAATGGCATAAAATATTTGTCAAGGCCCGTGACCTCCATACTGTTATCCATCACAATGTTTTAGTTTCCACAAGACTTCACTGTAACAGCTGCTTAGAGCTGAATCATCTGGGTAACAAGTAAAGAGTAGTTTCTAGATTTTAGCGGTATGCACATTAGAAACACTTGTTTGCCATAATTAGATGAAATTGAGAGGCAGTTGAGTAAGTAGGAAGATGAGTGTGTGATGTTTAGAAAAAAAAAATTCAAAGCAAACACTTCAAAGCTGAAAAGTAGAACCAGAGCAAAAGTATGTATGAGAGCTGCATCAAAGAGGATTCCAGTGTGTGAAGGGTAACTATGCATGAGTATTATCAATAGTTTCATGCTAGACACATACGCAGACATACTCAGCATGCAACAAGACATTTAACAAAGCAAAATTAAGTCAGAAATAGTGATTTGTTAGTGAATTGAAAATAACGGATACTGTTAAAAGGAATGTAGCAGTTAAAACAAGATACCAACGTGTTAAAAACAAAAAGCATGTTCTACTCCTTTAAAAGCTTCAGATGTCAAATTCATAGTCAACCACAAAAGTTTGCATCCTCTCGAACTGAAATGGAAAAAAAAAAAAAAGTTTAAATGTAAATTAGTTTTTATCATCAGGACAGTTATTGTAATTTTTTTACAAATGTTTCTGTGATAAAAATGGTCAACAAATGAACTGTGAAACTATCAAAGCTTTTATTAAATTATTCACAGAAATATGCCATACTAGTGTGATAGCTTGACAGATATTTTGGGACTAATTTAACAAAAGCCAGTAATGTCCAGAGCGTCATGGCTGTTGCCCCCTTGCTGGGTCGATATTATGTCATCACAGTAGTTAAGAAAGCATCTGATCATAGAGATATGGATATGTTTGCACTAACTCTGCAATCCGGCCCTCTAGTAAAGTCACATCACATTTATTTATATAGCATTTTATACAATAAATTGTTTTAAGTCAAGCAGCTTTACAGTATTAAACATGAAAAATATGAAAAAAGTGTCAGTGTCTTTCAGTTAGAATTACAACTATAGTGTCTACCATAAAGCGGCTCTCCAATGTGTTCATGCTTTACTCGTGGATGTCTGACCTCAGCAAACTGAATAGAAGAAATGACCCAAAGAAGATTTCAAAAGGCGACGGAGCCACAGAACACATCTACCTATTACGTAATCGCCATGGACCAATGGTTGTTTACCAGCCGGAGTGAACTTTTCCAGAAAGTCTGCTTTGGCAAGCTGTTTTGAACTCTCGAAACGAACTCCAAATGAACTTTTTTTTTTTTTTAAATGACGTCACACCAGTTCGTTCTTTGATTTCACTTAAAGATATCAGGAGATAAAGATTTAACTTCAGTATGTCAGAAAAATGCTGTAAAAAGTCTGTTAACTAAAATTAAAAGGTGAGACAACACTATTGTACTGTGAAAGGCATTTAACTTCCACTGCATACAGATTATTAATTTGAATTGAATAGTTTTTTTGTTTTTTGTTTTTTTCTGTTTCAGGACAGAAATGGCTTTATTTCGTTTTTAAAACCTTTTGACTAATGCATTTACTTGAATTTTACAGTCATATGTGATATACTTGATAAGGTTTGAAAAAAAATTCAATTCGTTTTTTACTAGAGAATGTTGGAAAGTGGACCTCCTCTGCATGCTTGAGATAAACCCATATACTGCCAGCACACCATCTAGTATGCATAAAAATCAGACTTATACACTCACATACATCTTCAAACAAACATATACCTTAAAGGGATAGTTCACCCAAAAATGAAAATTTGATGTTTATCTGCTTACCCCCAGTGCATCCAAGATGTAGGTGACTTTTTTTCTTCAGTCGAACGCAAATTATGATTTTTAACTGCAACCGCTGCCGTCTGTCAGTCAAATAATAGCAGTAGATGGGAACTTCAACTATAACAGTAAATAAAACTTGCTTAGACAAATCAAAATTAAAACCTGCGGCTCGTGACGACACATTAATGTCCTAAGACACGAAACGATCGATTTGTGCGAGAAACCGAACATTATTTATATCATTTTTTACCTCTAATACACCACTATGTCCAACTCCGTTCAGCTTCCTGTTAGTGAGGTCAAAAAACGCGTTGTGATGACGGAAGTGATGTCTCGCCCATATACTTCAATGAGTGCGAGACATCACTTCCGTTGTCAGAGCGCGATCAGACCTAACCGGAAGTTGAACGAAGTTGGACATAGTGGTGTATTAGAGGAAAAAATTATATAAATACTGTTCGGTTTCTCGCACAAACCGATCGTTTCGTGTCTTAGGACATCAATGTGCCGTCACGAGCCGCAGGGTTTAATTTGGAGTTGTCTATGGAAGTTTTTTCAACTCTTATTGTTCAAGTTCCCAATCACTGCTATTATTTGACTGACAGACGGCAGCAGTTGCAGTTAAAAATCATAATTTGCGTTCGACTGAAGAAAAAAAGTCCTCTACATCTTGGATGCACTGGGGGTAAGCAGATAAACATTAAAATTTTCATTTTTGGGTGAACTATCCCTTTAAAGGGATCATAAAGTGCCTTGTTTTATTGTTTTATAATGTTTCCTGGGGTGCACTTATAATGTTGGTATGCTTTTTATATCAAATATTGTCATAATTTTCCTAACCTGATTTCAGCCCTCTTATTTGAAAGCTCTGTTTTAAGGGCGTGTCTGCTGAAAGACTTCATTGTAAACGCCCACTGCTGTGATTGGCTAACAAAGCCCATGAAATAGTTAAGTATTACTCTCTTGAAAACTTTTAGCAACTTTTTAATATTACAGCTCTCAATGTTAACTTATCATGAAATGTGTTGATTATAGTATTATAGATTTATAGCATTTAGATCTATGGCATGATATTCAGATCGTGGCATGAAAGATTGCAGTGATGAGCATTGTAGCCAATCACAGACATATTGTTGAGCACATGAAAGCAGTGATCTCATCATTGCAACTATTAAATGCTTTCATCGCAACTAACAGTGCAAACATGATGTAACTCAGAGACTAGGTGAATAAAACGGAGTTTTGGCACAAGGCCAGAACTCAGTCATTGATAAACCGGCGCTGTTTGATTGACAGCTTTTAAGCACACTGTTTGATTGACAGCTCCAGTGATTGTAAAGGGAGCGTTCTTTGATTGTTTTTATATAATTTAATCACTATTTAAATAGCAGATTATGTTCATCCTACTAAGAGAATCAACATGAAGTTGACAGTTTAGTCATAGGTTTGACGTTTCCATGATGAAGTAGCCGTTGATTTCTTCTGCGGAGGCGGCGTTTCACCTATCTATGACAGATAGGCACATTCCGGGAGGAGTCATTTTCTGTGCCTGGTGTCAATAAAAGCTTTTATTCGACTAACAAGGAATTTTTCAGTTCTAAAACTTACAGGATATTCATGACCCCTTTAAATTAAAACTTGTCAGTACACTATAGATTCAAACTTTTACTAAAACTGTATTAATCCAATCAACAGTTAGCATGTGTGGTTGCTGTTGCCAAGTTACCGTACTACGCTGTCATGTCAATAATTAACCATGCATGGAGGTGACTGTTGTTACAGTGATAAATATAGGACTCCAAACGAGCAACTCTGCCAATTAAAAACTGACATTCACTCTCACCATGTCCTAATTAGGAGGCACAAACCAGAGTTCAACAAATAGATGAGGTGTTAAAGCAGACATGAATGATTTATTACATCAGAGAAATGGCATTTTGATCTATATAACAAGATGAACTATATGCTCTTGAATAAAATATGATTTGTAATATGTCATCAACATTTTGGGACATAAAACACCTTCCAAGTTCTGGCATTGGTTTTTAAGTGTCTATTCTGATTGGTTGGTTGGTTGATTGATTGATTGATTGATTGATTGATTGATTGATTGATTGATTGATTGATTGATTGATTGATTGATTGATTGATTGATTGATTGATTGATTGATTGATTGATTGATTGATTGATTGACTGTCAAGTTTTAGAAATGAAAGGGATTTAAAGTTTCCACACTATGTTAAAAACTAAATCATGTTGTACTCTTAAATAGATGTCAAATTCATAGTCAGCTACAAAAGTTTGCATCCTCTCCAACTGAAATGGGGAAAAAAATAATTTGTTTTAATCATCGCAACAGTTAATATAATGGTTTTAAATGTTTCTGTGATAAAAAAAAGTTAATATTTTGTTTTCATGTGTGTGAAATGAACTGTGTATCAAAGCATTAGTTAAATTCATAAAAATCTGTCATAGTGATAGCTTGACAGATATTTTGTGAATAATTTAACAAAAGCCAATAATGTCCAGAGTGTTATGGTTGTTGCCCACTTGCTGGGTCGATATTACATCATCACAGAGAACATCTGAAGCAGACATCAGCATACTGTACATCTTTGGCTGTTAGTGGAAACCACACATGTAACAGTGTACAAAATCTTTCATGTCAGTTTTCATCACTCAAAAGACTTAACTGTAAAGGGGCGGTCACACTGCACTTTTCGTTCCAATGACTTCCATTCAAATGCATGCGAATGCGTCAGACTGGAAACGCAAGCTCGTGCGAAAAATTTCGCTGCCTTCCAAAGTTCAAGTTTGGTGAACTCTGACCTGCGAATTCACATCACGTGAAGACGTGTGACCAGTAGAAGATCGATTCGTCGCGGCATGACCTCTTGGCTGAATTAAAAGAATTATATTTTTAAAGTAAAGTCGAGTAGGTTCTATATTTTTACATTTTAAATGTATTACTTTAAGTTGTGTGTTGAATTCATGTTTATAAAAGGGACGCTGTAGACCGTGACGTCATATCACGACCGTTACACCATCTGAAGAAATTTCGCACGTTCAAAGTCTAGTGTGACCGCGGCTTAACTTGGAGACTTTAATTTCGGTATGTCAGAAAACAACAGAAAATAAATATATGGGTGCTAAAGCAGACATGAAATTTAGTACTTAGAGAAAAGGTATGTTGATCTATATAACAGGAATATGAACTATATGCTCTTGAATAAAATATGCTTTGTAACATCCCATCACCATCTTGGGATATGCAACACCTTCCAAGTTCTGGCATTGACTTTTAAGCGTCCTTTTTTTTCTTTTCTTTTTTTATATTATTATTTTGAGAAGCTGTCAAGTTACAGAGAAGAAGGGGTTTTAAAGCTTTCACGGATCGTCCAAACCTTGTCATTATGTGAAACAATGTATTTTGAAAAGGTCCACGAGCCTATTATTTTACCGGATGAAAGCCACTGCGGTGGCCAACTTTGCCGACCTGACCACTTTGTAAGCAGCTTTTTGATGGTTGTTTTTTTTATTTATTATTTTCTCTCCCCACTCAAATTCCCATGATCATCATAATATCCTGCCCTCGGATATGCAGAAGGTCTCTACATCCGCGTTTAACCGCATATGCCTATGAAAGAGATAGCACGACAGTCAAAGCGCGTCTGGAACATCACTCGGGGGAAACAGATCTCTAAGGCCGCTTCATCACGTCAATTAGGAACTCTATCCTAAAAGACACATTACTGGATGTGAGGTTTGACGGATATGTGGCAGCGGCAGTTCATCTGTGATGTACTGATGCCATGATGTTTGGTAGGCAACAACCATCAAAGAGATCGTTTTCAAACATCTTGGGTTACTGTGCTTGACTTACTAATGTCATTGATGGGCGTCCAGTTTAAAAACAGCACATAACAGGGGTACATAACATTGAATGACACAACGTGATGTGACGAGTAGTAATGTTGCATAGGAAGATCTGTATGCTTAACTCGAAGGTCACAAATCATTGGTTTAATGAGTGCCTTAATTCTGGGTTGCTTTGATTGGACTGCCAGATTGATCATGGTTATTCTGCTTCACTTGGCCCATAGTGGTATCAGTTCCAAACACATTTAGCTCAATAACAGATGATGAGAGGAGCCCAGCCATGCTAATGGGCCGCCATGCCCTGTGTCTGGGATAAAAGGCTGAAGTCTTGCCATCATCACTCAGACTGCTAGTCTATTCCCAGTCTTTTCCTGCTGAAATAGAGCCAGTGGTTCTCATTAACACATGATTTTACATAGTTTTGTTAATTTCTAACAGGCGTGCAACTAATTTTCTTGTTAAAACAGAATGTTTTTAAGTCGTTTAGACTTTTAAAGTGCTTGAAAGGAATAATGTAGCCTGTAAAAAAAGAAAATCATGGACTGAGATGAACCTTTTTACAAAGAAAAAAAATGCTCTCACACCTAGCTCTGCACTGGTGATGCAGTCTGCTCTTATAATCCTATCAGAAAGACAAAAATAATTTCTCCTGACTAGAACTTGTTCACACTTTCCCATGTGCTGATGTTATGATTAGTAAAAGGATGTTAGCTGGTCATTTTGTGCAATTTTGTGATAAATAGGGCTGGGTATTGACACAACTTTCACGATTCAATTCGATTTCTATTCACATGCTTGTGAATCGATTCGATTCCGATTTCGATTCGATTAGATTCAATATTGATTATTTTGGATGTAGTATATCAGAAATCTCTCAACTAATGCTGTAAACTACACATGGGAGTCAGTTGGTACTACTGCCAAATAAATAAATGGCAAAACAGCATTTATTTTTTGAATCTCATAATAAGATGGACGTCATTTGAAATCTGAGGCATTGAGCACAAAGATTACTGTGATTTTTTTGAATGGGAGGCACACTACATGTTCTGTTCATTCATCAACTGAAAACAGACTAGACTAATTGAATCGATATTGGTTCGTAAAAATGAGAATAATTTAAAATCGAGAAATCGATATTGTTTACCCAGCCCTAGTGATAAAGTTCATTTTTTGGGCAAATTAAGATTTTTGCAAATATGTAAAACAATGTGAATCTACACCAAAACAACTTAAGCAAAGAACTTTGCAAAACACAAAATTTGTCACTGCCAAAGCTTTTGGCCACAGCCTGTTCAAGTGGGGTGCAGGACCTGCAGGACTAAGATCATTTTCACACCTATATATTGTTTGCTTTGTTCCCAAACAAGGATTAAAACTGTTACAATGTTGCGATTTCTTCTTGGTTCAGTTCGCTTTCACAAGGCAATATTTCTAAATGGACAAAAATTAGTTAATACGAGTCAAGATTGAGTAAACTCTCCTCTCATTGGTCAGCGTGTAACTGTTTATGTTCCATTATTTGGCTCATAGCAGTCATTAGTGAGGATGGATAGACAACGGGGGATGACGGGATGATTGTGGCTTTCTTTGTAGCTGTCATTATATTACTTTTTCATTTTTAGCAAGAATCAAGGCTTTGTCTGTATTTTTGTGTGTTTTGGACAGTTGTTCTGAAATTTTGCTTGTTTGTCCAACCAAATTTCTATAAGGCATTTCGCTAAGTCTTTGCTCCAGATTAACCCACAATTAATTTTGAGAGGCATTAGCAAAACAAACACTGCTTCATCTGTCATTACCCATCATATATTGTGATACAGCCTGGTTTGTTGGCTCGTTTGGTACCTCTCTCACCACAAGCAAACCGCTCCAGAGTTTGTTTGCAATCGGACCGAGACCACCTTGTTCAGGCGATCTCGGACTGATTGTTTTGGCACGGATTGGAGCAATTGTGTTCACGTATGCCTAAACGAACCAAACTCAGGGAGAAAACACACCAAGTTCTGAAAAAAAATGCTCCAAACAAGCCAGATGTGAAAATGTCCTAAGAGTCTCATTCTCGTCTGGATGCCGCCTCATAATCAGGGTCCTCCTCAAAATTATCATCTGTCTGAGACACATTCTCCTCTATGTCAGTTTCACTGTCAAAGAACTATGACAAAATCTCATTGACAGAAAACCTTTGCGTAGAGGTCATTTTCAATGGACAGAATAAAGAGAAAGCTCAAAGAGCACAAAGAGCTCCTCCGCCATGTTTGGTAAACTATTTCTCGTGAGAATTATGTTCGACATGTTGAATCGGCCATCTGATCATTCTGATTGGCTGGTCAGCTACTGCCATCTGCTGGTACAAAAAGGCATTTCATCTTACGCAGGCGCAAAACGGACGTGCTACTTGGCCGTCGGCTGTCGAGCGTCGGTTTGGTGTGTCAGGGCAACTTTGGACCCAGACGCTGCCGAAGTGAGCCAACCCTGCAGTCTGCTTTCGTCGCCACTCGCTCATCGGCGTCAGCTTGGTGTGTTCCGGGCTTAACACTGTCACTGCTAAATGCTTAAATATTGTGGTATTCCGCCATGTTTCTCACTGACATGCCCCCAACTCATAAAGACCAGGGCTTAAAGAAAATTCCAAGCATCCCAAGCATCTTATCCTCATGTATCAGTGATAAACCAGAAAATAAACTCCACTTTAGCTGTCCAATATCACAAATTTCGAAATCTCAATCTTAACTCCCCTAAACGACACCGAATGAGAGCAACTGATCGGCTCTTGCAAAAAGAGGAAATCACACATGCAGACAGCAAAGATATTGTAGGAAACTATGTGTCTCTCTCTCACACAGACACACACACTTTTCTAGTAGCACTATGAAGGCGTGAAGCAACAGCCTTAGAGTAATCCTGCCATCTTCTCACTGTGCCTCTAATTGTTCCCCTAGCCGGCAGGTGTGTCTCTTGCTGCGGTCTCAGCAGGCTCACATACATGTGAATGCACACACACACACACACACACACACACACACGCATGCACGAGTACTCCCTTGCACAAATACACCACAGATACATGTGTAAACACACTCTGATATGCACACACATTTCGCTTCCATGTTCCAAAACACATGAAATCCTTTGTTCAGTCACCTCATACATACTTACAACTAAATTACAGGGCTGACACTTTTGGACAGGATGATGGGATTTCTGTCAGCTTTGTTTTAGCTCTCCTGCAGTATACATCATGTGAAGCTCATTACATGCACAGAGAGAGGTGACATTTCTCTCGCTCTCGCACATAAAGACACAAACTCTGTAAGAATGTGAGCTTCTCTCACAGTCTTCCTGTAATCTACAAAAGAAGTCAATATTTGCATTTATATTTATTTTCTGATGTCAACAGACTATTAATGAGATGCTCTGGATGAGGAATGTGCTCTTATTAGTGGGCTATTAGATCAGTGCTCAAAACCGCACTCAGAATATGTTCTATACTGCTGAGAAACCACAGTCGATGGCATTTGCACTGGAAAGTCGCAGCTCCTACTTGGGTGTCTGGGATTGGAGTTTTATTATTAGCTATTTTTATTGGAAGTGACTTGTATTACACTGATTGTAGGGAGAGTCCCTCTGGAGCAGCCTGGGGTTAAGTGCCTCGCTCAAGGGCACAATGCTGATAGGGCTCTTTCAGCAACCTCTAACACCTCCATGTGGTTGAGTATGGAGCTTTTTTACACTAAAACTTGTGCCACGTTCACATCTTGACCAAATTCTGCATTAGATTCTACACTGAGCTCAACAATTATTTGTTTAAATGGTAGCACTCATAAGACCAAAATGGATCCATGTGTCATTGATGGTAATGACGGCAATACACTAACACTACAGAACCAAGAAAGTGCACAAGTAACACAGGCAATAATAAAATGTCATTTTCTTTCTTCTGCAAAACATCCCAAAAGACATTAAAAAAAGTCTATTTTGATTTGTTTCATCCAGTGTTGCTGCTGCTCGGAACAAACATAAGGGTGACAGTAAATGACATTTTTGGACACAATCTTTTAATTTAAGGTGAAAGTAGACTTAAAGGTGATAGAGAGGATTTTTTTTGTCGACTGAGAATCCAAAGACTGTTACTGAGTTTTTTAAATGAGCGCATGCGTAAGAACAGACCCTCTCCTTCACAGCTCATTTCAAAGGAACACCTCCCAAAACTCATGCACAAGTATTGGAAAACGAGTGTTTACCACCGGCATTCGCTGTGTCGTGTTAGTGGATTCATTATGTCGGTATCACCGCAGGTAACTCATAATCTGCAGTTGTTACTCCTGACAAAAACATTGCATGCAGCACCTGTGGAGTGTGGAAAGTTACGTCTCTCACAAGGAACGTCATGGCAGTGATTGACAAGCCAGAGGGCCAATCGTTTACGCGATGATCGCATAAACGATAGGCTGATGTTTTTAAGGCCCTACCTCGTGCACAGATGATGTATATTAATATTATTCCTTTCAGTGCACCTAATAAATAGTCTTTTATCAGTTAGTAAAGACAGTTTCAAGTAATATTGCAAAAATGTATAAAACAAAACATCCTCTTTAGCACCTTTAATAATCAACAAAAATCAAAGGAAAGAATGGTAGGGCCATATAAATATTACATCAAAAAGTCGCCCCCACATTAGTGGTAAGCTGTGTTATATCAAGGGGTAAGTTTTAATTTTTTTGGCAAATACATTAAAGCTGCAGTCTGCGATTTTTGGCCCTCATGCGGTTAATAAACAGAACTGCATGCATCTTGCAGAAGAACATTGTAGCCGGAGCTACTTTTCTCAGTGTATGTCTATAGCGAGTCACGCAGTTACTGTGATACTCTAGCGGGTCCTACCAGTCCGGTCTGAAACAGTCTGAATATAAACACTTATTATAAGTGTACCATAAGGATTCAGGGTAAGACAAAAACACAGTTTGGAAAATGGATTCATGTTGTACATTCTCATTATATAATTTTTGTAAATTTTGAACACAAAAAAAGTTGCGGACAGCAGCTTTAACTATTTTTTTAAAATAAAAATATGAACAAATTAATTTCTCAGACTTATTTTGCTGCATTTTATTTACATTTTCTTAAATATTTAAAAACTAGCCTAAAAACTCAAACTGCAAAATTTTACAAGTTAGGGTTAGAATCACATATTTGAATGAAAAAACAAACAACTAAAAAAAAACAACAACAATTAAGGTCACAGTAAAGTATGAAATGTTGCTCTCTCCTTACAGCTTCCCCAGCTCTGTGAGGCTGAAACTTTGAGGAATCTGAGGGAATGCTGAAACAGAGAAACCCACATTTCAAAGAAAATTATCAAGGATTTTTCCTATAAAGATATTTGGCCCACACTTCAGATTACTCAATGAGACCAGTGGTGAAGTATTCCCTGCATTTGGATGCACAGCTTACGATCACTGTTAACTGAGTCATAAACACAGTTTAACCCAAAGCAACTGGTACACTTTACCCTAAAATTTCAACAACAGTTCACATTTCAAGTGACTAATTTGATTTACCATGCATATAGTTATGAGACAAAAACTGTGCAGTTTCCTATACATTAACATGAGCATTAAAATACTGAAACACTAGGATTATGAGTCCAAAGATTTCTTCACATCTTGTAAACTTGAAGCTGCACATTAATTAATTTCACATACAGTATATTTTATTTATCCAATCAAAGAGGCACTCTCTAGCTCAGTGTCACTGTGAGGGCAAACACATTCCATCAATCCTCCTACACACTCGGTAAAGCGCTGCACATATTTATTCTCACATGAGGGGATAGTGTCACTATTGACAAAGTTTGCCATATGTTGGGTATCCATCAGAACACAGGCTTCTGCATATAATGGACCTGTCATGATTCATGGCTGGTCTGAGTGATCTGCACTGACCTAGGAGCTTTGATGATAGATCTGCTGATGTCTCATAATATATGTATCATTAGTCCTAAAAACTTCAAACTGTAATTTATGCACCCTTATGCTGGGTACACACTGTACCAATTGTAGCCCAGATTTTCACTGGAAATTGGAGGCAAATCGTGCTCATTCACATGAGTAACAATCGCGCAGTGTGCATGATCAAAGACGTGATCTCAAAGAAACACAGATGTGTCACCGATGCCCGTGAAATATTTAGCATGCTAAATATCTGGACCTGTCTGCAACTCAGTCATGCAGTGTAAAATGTATTTTGACTGGAAATTATGGAGAGCACAAGATACAGGACAAGGGAAACTTCTGGTGGAAGAGTCATAGACCTGCAAAAGAACATCAGCAAGCATGGCTTCTGCAAGCAACCATTTTCTCCTTCATATTCTTGTTTCTTTTCTTTTATGCTGCAAATCGGCACACAGGCAACTTGGATCATAAGCTTCCTGCGTGCATCATTTTAACAAGATGAAATCCAGTCTCGCAAGAGAATTCCTGTCTCATGCATGACCTTACGTTATTTTCTGTATCACTTCTCGCATGTGTTTGGTTGTGAAATGTAGTTTGTAGACCAGAGAGAGTTGACTGTGATTCTTCCTAATAAAATGTTGTGTAATGTGTGACCCACTGATGTCGATCCATCATGTTATGTTGCACACAACTGCAACTAAATTGTACCCCAGACATTTGCGTAGTATGAGAAGAACAGCGATCCGACGACTTGTTAGTGGCACCAAGCTTTACAAACCAATTTCCAGAACACACCCCACTCATTTATTTGTGTAGTCTAACAGATGGTCCTGTCCCAAACTCATTCCACTTGCTTGGCCAATGTTTTTGTGTTGGGAAGGTTGTGGTGCAAACAAAATGAGAAATGTTTATATAGCACCACAGTGACACAGTGTTTACACTTTTCAAGGCAATGACCCTACAAATGTCATAATTTTAACACTGAAAAATTACACTTCACTTTTAACTACAGCAGAATATACCCCCATATAACACACATCCATATTTTAATATACTTTCTGGCCCACTCTCTAGGGTGGCAGGTGAAAATGTACTCATCTCTGATTCAGCACATAGTGAAGCGCTGTCTGCGCGAGCTAATGTCATTTTCAACCGTTTGCACGAATACGCTCACACATTCAATTAGATTCCCTCCATATGATTCAGTGTCTCTGCAAAGTTATTCAGACTTGAGGGAGCCCAAAGGAGCAGCCCCGTTGGTCTCACGGCCTGATCAATAACCCACTTAATGGATCAATTTAAGCACTGCTTCAAAGTAATCCCCACTGCTAAAAGACTGAGACGCAGGAAAATGAGACCCTCAGAATTTGCAGAGTATGTGCCTTCGCTGAAGCCGCAGTCGGTGAGAACTTGATGCATCTAACTGAAAGCTCCCATTCACCATTGATTCAGAGGAGACGGCTCCTTCCGCCTGTTTAGCCAATAAGGCTCACACTAATGAATATGCTATTCCTACGCTTGAATGAACGGACTAAAGCTTCAGGGAAATTCTACTGAGCTCAATACAGCATGGTTATTTCTTGATTTTAATATACTTTACGTTAAAGCTGAGGACTGTAATGTATGCACAACTAGGCACAATAAAGGAAATAAAATAAAGTAAAATACACTTCATGGAAATTAACTAACAAAGGTGTAGAGTTTCTACATATTACATTAGAACCGAAGAAAATCGCAAAAAAAAAAAAAATTGAAAAAAACTTTGTCTTTACAGCAGAAACTTGAAGCAAAGACATTTTAATGGGATATAAATCAAGGCCTATGAATACGGTTTGATAATTACTCAATTATGCCAGGTATCGGTTAGTTAATGACATGAATTTAATTATTAATCACTGTATGCAAATTCAAGGCATATTGTGGTGTAATTGGAGATCACTAATAGAATGTGGTTATTTTTAATGTCACCAAACATATATTATTCATTACATTATGATTATGGAAATACAGAGGTCTGGGACTGAGATTTCAGAAGAGTTTTGTTAGACATGCCATCTATAAAGAACAGGGGCCATAAAAGGACATATTATGACTATGTAAATCATGCAGCTCTACACAAGGCCGGGACTCAAAGGTCAGCCTACTCATGTGGATGAGGGAGAGGGCAGCTTGCTGACTGCGGTCCCAGTTGCACCTAAAACTTATCATGAAGACAAAATGAGAACAATGATAAATGCACCACAGATGTGCTGAATTATACTATAAAACAATGATGCAATCATTATGGCCTGATTTGAGTCACTCCCTGAGTCACACTGTTAATAATAGGGATGGGCATTTCAAGCAAAAATAATATTCGAAAATCGCTGGGAATTATTCGATTATTATTCGAAAAATCGCACCCCTCCCCCGCACCCACGCATCAACACACAAACAGTGGGAGAGAGACCATTCACGCTTTCAATCTGTATGATATTGATAAACTGTTTAATTCATTGGAGAATATGCTGTCTTAACTCAAGCAATATAATGATTGTAATGTGCTAAAACATATTAATCGTTAATATAAGTGAAAGTAAAATCTGCATGGCCATTCATAACAGTGCGAAGCAGAGCGAGCGCTTTCAATTAATTCCTACGTTGAGCTTCCGGAGGAATAAACTGAAAACGCCCGCTCTCCGCCAGTGTGGACTATCAGTGTCGCTCGCTCGCGGCGTTCGCCTCGCTTTTGTCCAGTCCGGCACCTTTTTGTGGACACGCACCATGAATGATTGAGGGGATTTTACTTTCACTTTCAAATTAGCGCCAATTCGGGAGCGGTGACAAGTTATGATACCGATGTTTTTCCTGAACACCAGCAACACCGACTATCGCAGCAAGCTTACCTCAAGCCATATTGATTTTAGTCTGCCCAAACTCGTTATATCATTGTGAACAGCCTGAACACTGATTTTAACGTCTCTGTTATATGCCACGCTTGTCTATGTTCTGTTGTTAACAGCTTTTTAGGTGCGTTATTGGCAGAGCGCGCGCCTCCCTCTGGTTACATGAACGTGTCACCATTGGAAACATGAGGATTTTTTTAAGACGACAATCGCACAACCTATTCGATATTCTATAATTAAATTGACTAATCGAATATTCGAAAATCGTGACACATCCCTAGATAATAAGGTAAAGGAACATTTCTAATTAACAAAAAAAGATGGCTCTTAATTACAAATCTCGGATATTAGAGCAAACAATATCTAATATTAGCTATCTATGTCTCCTTACAATGACTGCATGCCACAATTGACCCTTCACTAGCCTTGCCATCAACATTACTGTCAATCATAACAGTCTCAGCCTCAGATGTCACGTCCACGGATCGTCAGCTGAACGTCTGATGCATAAGGCACACAAAATGGGAAACACTTGGGGAGTTTCAAAGTCGTCATCTGATTTGCTGAATTCACCAGGATTTCTTCAACAGTCTGGAAACAAACCAGACCACCTTTGTAGAAGAAGAAAGCTGTCGTGTTCACAACTGTGGACAATGAATGCTTATCAGGATCAACTAAATTATGGAATTTCAAAAGTATGTGAAGTTTGCAGCACTATTGTTGCAGTAAAGTCGCACAACCTTCTTGAATTAATAATTTATTAGATACACTGTTATCGTCGGTCTGTTATCGTAGGCACATTGACTTTACATTTTCACGCTCTTAAACATGACACGGTACAAAATGAACTGTGATTGTGAAGGGAACTTATAATAAACAAGTGATAATTTTCCATTTCCAAATATTAAAATAAATATTGAGAAGTATGCTTAAGATTAAACGATGTGCTCTTTGCTGCAATGAATGTGTGTACAGCAAGGTGTTTATATTAAATACATTACATACACTGTGCCTTGGGCAACAATACATTATAAATGTAACAGGATGCAAAACTAAAGCAGAAAGAAGAAGGTTATAAAGAGTGAAAGAACAACAGATGAAAAGAGAGAAATTGAGAGAGAAGGAGGGCAAGGTAAACCAATAGGAAATAGAATATCTATTTGATGTTTAATTGGAATCGATTCTCTGAAGCTGATGAAAATTTCATGCCTTTCATACATTCATTGTATGTGTGAGGTTGTAAAAATTGCCTGAACGAGTAGAAGAGACAGGGAAATGAAGGAAGCGAGAAACATGTTGACTTACACATCAGAGGCGAGAGAAGGGGATGCCATGGGGAGAAAAGAGCTCAGAGTTTTAAAATTCCTCAACAATTATTTATTTACTCACCTTATGGCAACAATTGAAGGATGAAACATATTCACTCTGCCCAGAATAAATTATGGCTTTCCATCCTCCTCATGACATGAAGTCTACAACAGGGCAAAGCAGAGTTGTCCATTGGCAATGGCAGCCATATATTATAGCATTAACAAAGCTGCAGATAGATGCTGCATACTTTATTCGTTTACTTGAATGTCCATTTATTAAAAAATGCAGATGACATTTTAAAAGAATTGCTGGGCAACAAATTAAAATTTTGCGGCTGAGAATCCCTGAATGTGGACCACAGATGAATAAGAAGCACTTTTAACCTATTATGTGTATATAAAAAAAAGAAAAGAAAAAAAAAAGGGGGGGGGGGGATTCACCAATCACATTCTGCAACTCAAATTAACAATAAGCATAAAAATAAAAAGATAAAAAAGCAGAAAAATAACTTGAGATGTGTTAAACATCAGAAAAGCTCCTGGTATGGAAGCACCTTTGAATTATCTAAAAAATAATGCACACTCAGGCATAACTATTATTCCTTATATACACTCTTAAAAGCAGAAATTGTGTAAAAAACATTGCACCAATTACTAGTTTTACCAGTGTGATTTCAACATCAGCATGCAAGTCCACTCACCTCCTTCAGTTTCTTATTCACAAAAACAAAAACAAAATCAAGCAGCATAGATAAACCAGCATGAAGAACAAAGGGCCTCCCAAACTCATCAAGACATCCTTGACAAACACTATATTCATAAATGGACACAAACTGTCAGGTTGAAGGAAAAGGAGAAGTAAAAAGAAATGAGACAAAGCGAATAAAGCTCTCAGAGTGTAGATGAAAGATGGCTATGCCTTAGAGATAATAGAAGAAAATATGAAAGACTTAAGAGTCTTGGATGGGTACACTTGACTCTAGTTACTAAAAGAAGAAGCTAAGGGCAATGTGTCCTATGAATGTTAATGGTGGAATAATTACAAACATCGTATCTTAACCACTTAAACAATGGAGCTACTGAACATTCAACCCTTATTAAGATGCAAATACACTCAACTGAAAATCCCACCAGAGAGAGAGAAATGGTAAAAATGAGAATAGGAGACAAAGTCAGAGGGAAATAGAGCAATATTGGTGTGGAGAAACAGTGAAACATAAAACAAGTGGGGCGCAGAGGTCTGATAAATCAGAGCGATAAACAGAGAAACCAATGAATGGGATGAACGCAAAAGGCTATCCTAATGGACACAAATTGCCGAGCACCTCAGTAAGAGCTGCTATTCGTTAAATGCGGGAACTTAATTGAAATTCAACAATAATTAATATCCGGGGAGGGATTCAGGGAAGAAAGCTGCCCTTTTTATTCAACCCATTTCACCAGTAACTATTAAAACAATGCTTTCCCATTGACATGATAATTACTGCGTGTATCTCTCTGTGTGTGTGTGTGTGTGTGTGTGTGTGTGTGTGTGTGTGTGTGTGTGTGTGTGTGTGTGTGTGTGTGTGTGTGTGTGTGTGTGTGTGTGTGTGTGTGTGCGTGTGCGTGTGCGTGTGCGTGTGCGCGTGCGCGCACTGCCTAGCTTGGCTTTACAGAAATATTATCCTGCCTTGATTATCATATCTTCCTCTGAAAGGGCGTATGTGTATAGAGAATTATAAAAGGTTATGTATTTAAAAGATTTAAACAGGTAAAGAATATGATGAAACTGAAATCCTCGTTGTAATTGAGTATGAAGTAATCCATTCAGCCTTCATAGGTTAAGATGTGTACAGCACTGATTCTCCTCACGTATGTAGCAAACAAGCCAAAAGGTTCATATAAATACTGTTGATGCATCTAAATTTGTCCTTAACCTTTTAAAACTGCATTCATATTCATGTCACCCAAACTCACATTCATTTTTATGTGTGTAATATACATATAAATATGGCATAAATGTAATCAAAATTATAGTTCTTTCAGCTAATCTTGTGTGTAGGTGTCTTTATAAGTGACAAATCTAACATCTAATGTAATTTGTACATCTAATTTGTAATTTGTTTGGTAGAGTATGGGTGAGTTATGTCCATTCGTTTCGAATCAGAATAAACAGTCTAATTTCAAATCAATTTTAAATAACAAAAAACCCTGTACAGCAGGCATAGCTAAAGTCTGTAATTCCTTCAATATAAAAAACAAAACAAAAAACGTCTCAGTCACGACTGTAACCCTGGTTCTCTGAGAAGGGAATGAGATGCAGCGTTAGAAAGTTGACACTATGGGAACACATGAAGCACATGTAGAATAACTCCAATCTCATTGGTGCAATGCATGACGGCGTACCGCGGATGCTATAGAGGACACCCGGAACAAAAATAATCAGCTTTTGATTAGCTCAAGCAAGTTGCTCACAGGCATTATGGAAGTTTGGCAAGGAGATACAGCGCCTCGTTCTCTTCTCAGGAAAACAGGGTTACAGTCGTAACCAAGATGTTACCTTTCAAGATAGCTCAACGTTGCTTCAGAATGTTGACACTAATGTTAACACAAACAAATGCCTGTCATAGTGTGACTCAAGAACCTAGCATGGAATCCAAATCCAGGCTGATAAATCTGATAAATGTGTGCTGAGAGGTCCAGTCTGATGCAACACACATTTCTTGGAGGGAAACTCCTGAAACAAAGCCTAAAAGACAGCCATACTTGTTGAATGGACTCTAAAACGAAATAAGGCCACACACCTGACAAGTCAAAGAAATAGCCTCAACAATCCACTTGCTTATTCTTTGCTTGGTTGAAACCCCGTCTGGATGAACCAAAGCACACCAGCAATTGATCAGTTCTATCCCACTAGGCAGAACGGTGGATATAACAGTCATGTGCTCTAACTGGGCAAAGCAAGTTAAGCTTCTCCTGGTCTGAAGAAGGACAAAAGGCCAGCAGAAGAACAGAATGTTCTATGTTGGTAGGAACCTTCAGCACGTAACCCAGTCTAGGGTGAAGAAATGTTTTAACCCTCCCAGGAGCAAACAGGAAGCAACAGACAGGGACTGCAGTAAACACGAGCAAGAAAGCTGTCTTGAGCGTCAGGAACTGAGATTGATTCAATGGGCTCAAGAGGGTTCCATGGACAACCCTTCCAGGACAACGGCCAAATCCTAGGCCGGATAACTTGCAGGCCTCAGCGCCATAGCCTTATGTAGGAATACATGAGTCTACAACTCATTGCCTGTTTGCCTGAACTGCCAAAACATCTGGTGGTCTCCTTCCTGGTGTAACCGGTCCTCTGCTGACCGCCATTACCACTATCTGCGTTGTGTGTAAGAAGACTCAGGATACTTCTGATGTGGTTCATCAAAAAAAGGGATTTAATGTCAGCCAGAGCCAGCATTAACTTCACTCCATCTGTTGATTAATATGAATAAAGTTCATATCTCTCTTTTGTGGGTGTTTCATAAGACAAACCTCTCCCCAGCATAACCAATGTGAACTGGCTTTGTGTTACAATAGAAAAAAATAAAAATTAACATTGAAACATTACAGTATTAATACAGTACAAAAGAATAAAAGGACATCAAAAGACAATAAAGAGTGAAATACCTGTTGATTAATATGAATAAAGTTCATATCTCTCTCTTGTGGGTGTTTCATAAGACAAACTTGTATGATATAACATTTGTTAGCTGATTGATAACTCTAAACCACGCAAATAGATATCATACGGCCCACACGATATAACTTTATATTCTCAATCCACTCACGTATAAAACATACAACAGAACACTGCAAACAGTCTCAGTACTATTTACAATAAGATATTTAGTCGATTTATAAACTTAGTCAACTTATTTCACTCGTAAAATGCAGAGCTCAGAAAAACGCATACCTCTCCCCAGCATAACCAATGTGAACTGGCGAGAGGCGCGGAGTCACTCGAAAATGGCGTCAGCAAAGCAGCAGGAGAAAGTGTCAAAATAAAAGTCTCTAAATAGTGAACAGCAGAATCAACATATTACTCAAAGAAAACGGAAAAATATAAATATAAAAATACATTAGAAGGATTTTAGTGAAAAGCAATGTGTAACATTCAAATTGTATTTACTTTAACTCGTTACACTGGCAGCAACCCATATGCCAGATATCACCTTGATCACCATTCAGTAAGGACAAAAGAAGGGACGGTGCAAATTTATAGATGTTGCAATAAAAAGATGAAAGATGCTCTTTTGATGTGACTTACAAAGGTTAGTACGTTACGTTTACTTACGTTTTATTAGACATGGCAATTAGCTTGGCAAGCGACTTGAAGCATTGTTTTCCCTCTGCATCAGCATCTTATGTGTTTGCCAATATAAACTATTATCAATGATAGATTGCGGTGAAGCTGCAGGTCACGGGCATAAACAAGGTGTAACTGTTTTCTACAATCAGAGAGTGCAAATCCGTGTTGCTCTTGTCACCGTTTAACCTTTCAATGCAACTCAATATCGCAATGTCTCGTTTTAGCTGCATTCACATTTTTACCACACATCTTTATAACTAAAAACAGACTTTAGACAGAGGTTCAATTACATTCTATGCAGGATGCAGCTTTTGGTGGTGCATGAAAGTAACAAGATATTCCTAATATCACTTCTTGTCTAAAAACTCCATCGCAGAATTGATTTCCATTCCAAAAGCCTGTGATATCACCATATTTGCTTTTCTTCTTTGTGTAATAAGCAGCAGCAAGTAATGCATGATTTACCATATTTCTCTCCCACAAGGGACCTGTAAGCAAACAAAAGCTGTAGGGGTGGAAAGTCAACAGAAAATGTATGATCTAAAACAATTGTGTAGACGGACGCTATGATGGAACGATGTGTATGTACATTCAACTCCCCTCTGTGGCCTGTGTTATTCCTAACTGGCATTATTACCAGTCTTATCTGCTCTCAGGACCCAACCAGAAGCAAAAAGACGGACCATCTGCGCAGAGCCGATAAAATAAACATCACACGGGTCTGCAATGATTGTCTATTCCCCTTCTGATCCGGGGCTCACAACATTCTTCCTACATGCTTCTTTTAATCTTGACAGCTGCATAATAATGAGATAATAAATTACAGTCACACTAGCCTTTGCCCGTGCTACCTAGGTCACAGGTGAAGACCAAAGGCAAAGGCAAAAGACCCCATTTGAATCATCAATCAGCCTGGTTGTCACTTTGATGGACACAACATGCTTTCCAATGCAGCTGTTCAAATAGCTCAATCTGACACTGAATACATTCTCTCATAATATAAAATTAAAAATTAAAAAATGTTCAGAATGTGCACTAGACTTATAATGTCCTCATATCCAAGTTACTCCCAGCTCTTTGCTTTGAAAATCACACATAAAGCTTTTGCTCTGATAGTAATTTCAATTATTTTCTCTTTAGATTAATGGGACATGCCTAAAAGGGGTGGGATCCCCTTTCCAGCACAATGTATCATAAACAGGCCTTCCAAATATGAATCACTACAATGCAGCCAAATCAAGCAATTCCTGGAGACGGGCTTTAAAACTGTCTGAAGAGCCAGACTCTTGGGAAGGAAGATGGAGAGGCCTTTGAAGGTGGCTAAAATTACAGGTTGAAAGATACCTTCTAAAATTATACTGCTCTTTCATTTCATGCTCATGTTTAATTCTAGTATTCTAGATAACAAATGTCTTTTCTTCCAGTCACACCTGAAGATAAATGGAGTCTTTACAAGGTGGTCCACAGCTTCATAATGTTGGGCTGCTCTTTTTCTAACACCTATTTCTGTCCGTCCCTCCCTGCTTCTATGTTTGAGACTCATTCAACAAAACTTTTGTGGCAATGCATATCTGAACAAACAATGGAGCCTGGCATTGGTGAATAGTGTCTGGCAAAAGCAATTTATGATCCATTGGACTCAATTGTGCCTGTTTAGCTTGATTTTTCTACTCTCTGTTGAAAATTTTATTTTACCCTCATCACAATCTAATGGATGCCCTCAGGTCATAACCTTGCTGTCAGTTACAGAAGAAATTTGGCTTTATGAAGAAAGTTTTGATTTTACAAAATGTGCGATTCACGTAATTCTAAAATCTGGCTGAATCACACCACAGCACTGTGTTGTATTGTATAAAAGGAGACGGAGGCAGATGCACCTCTCCTCCAGCCCAGACCGCTTTGCCACAAATGGACACATCAATCCTCATTTTACAAGTCACTTCACCTCTCAAAGATTACGGAAATCTTAGGCAATTTCACACAAAGAAAAATACCTTGCTCGGGAGCACTCAGCGTGGGACACGGTAATGGCCTCTGTGTCCTTGTAGCTTTCATTAAATGAGCGCAAATGTGAAACATATGGAAAGCGGAATGTCACCTGAAAGTGCAGCTTTTCACTTTTTTTTCTTAGAAGTCCAGCCAAAAAAACTAAATTGAGGTAATTAAAAGTTTGATTAAAAGCAGCTCATCCTTGAGGAAATGATTATCTGAATTCAAAGCTCACAATATAAAAGTGTTGAATAGGAAATTAATGTTAATTTACACATGCAGTAAAAATTAAAATATTTAGTGACAAAAAAAGTCAGAATTTGAATTGCGAGTTTCTCACAATTGTGAGTTATAATCTTGCAATTGCGAGAAAAAAGTCAGAACTGCGAGTTATAATGTCAGAATTGCGAGATATAAAGTCAGAAGTCTAATTTAAAGTCATTATGTATATATCTTGCAATTCTGACTTTATTTCTTGCAATTGTGAGTTTATATCTTGCAATTCTAACAAAAAAGTCAGAATTGTGAGATAAAAAGTCTTTTAAATTGTTTTATTCCATGGCGGAAACAAGCTTTCACACAATATCAATACCAAGCTTTGTCATTTCTCAGAGCTTTTCTGACTCACTTTCACGATTACTTTTCACCAGACTGTATTACAGTAGGTCTATATAAACCTTTTTTGTGAAATGTTTTACTTGAAATGTGTGTTTGTGCATTACTTATTTAAAATAAATGTAATTTGGCTTAATATTTCGTTATATTGTATATAAAAAGTGTTCAAATACTTTTTGGGTCCATTAAAGCTAATACAAGGTGATGAAGGACCCCAATCACACATCTGTGCAATGAAGCATCCCAACACACCATCTCATGTAGTGAAAAAAACAAGAGGCCCAGTGAATGAAAAGGCCTGCATTGGGGAGCACTTCAGTGATGCATGAGTGCGTCCCACACTTAGTAGACACTTTAAGACCCCCTCCAGCTCCCCAGCAGCCACAACACTTTAGCTAATAGACAAAAGAGGCATGGTCAGCGTTATCCAGGGCCATAATAGCACAGCTATGGCACTGATAAATGTGAGGTCACTGCACAAAACAGCAAAAGCCTTCTCACTTGAGCATCTGACACACTTAGTGAGATCATATTTCAGTGCTATGAGGTACTGCTTGTGCTCCAGGAGTGATGGAAAAAGTCACTGCCATGCTTCTCTTTATGGGACGTGACAGACAGCTAGTGCACACAGGTCGAGCCATTTGGGAACAAATTCAAAACAACAGAAGATTATCAGCTATTAATTGCAATTAGGGGTAGTCGTTAAATAAATCTTTGTTCTTTACTGTTTGGCAGAGCACAATAAGACATTGTGCCATAATTTATTGTCTCAAAGAATTAATCTGATGATTAAAAACAGAATATAAAGACCTAGAAGTAAACAAATTACCAATAATAGCTTTGTCAGATAAAGTGTGTGAAAAAAATAAAATCTGCCAGAGTGAAAACCAAAAAGTTGTTCAGTTTCTTCTTCATCATCTTTTTCTAATAATAATAATAATTTATTGTATTTGTATTATTATTACTATTATTAAAAATATTATAAATTCATTAAAAATTATTTAAAATATTTTTTCACAGGTTTTCTGCACAAATGTGTGTGCATGCTCGGTTTGTGAATGAAATCTATTGTTATTTATGTGCTTTTCAGTGCATTCCCAGCCTCATCCATTAATATGAACATTTTATTAGGCAAACATTAGTTATAAAATGAGAACTTGAGAAATATTGAAGCGGCAATGAATTGCTGGGAAATAAAAATTAACTGCAACACTGGAATCATACATAATGCATATGAACATTTCACACGTACAAGTATGGTGCAGTCACACATTAATTCATTCCTCTGTGGAGAGGGAAAGAGGAAGGCATTCTGGGAGATACATACATGGAAAATGAACAGGAACATTTATCAAAGCGCAGAGGGTTACTTGAATTCCTAGAGAACATTTAATTGTGGTAAAGTTTCAAATGCTTTTT
Organism: Chanodichthys erythropterus; assembly: GCF_024489055.1. NCBI lineage: Eukaryota > Metazoa > Chordata > Actinopteri > Cypriniformes > Xenocyprididae > Chanodichthys > Chanodichthys erythropterus. Next base: position 6,851,240 of record NC_090221.1, on the reverse strand, counting down.
CACATATTAATTCATCATTTCACACGGTCTGAAAAACTGAAATGGATATTTTGCAATATTAAACAATAAATGTGTGTGTGTGTAAGAAGTGTAGCCCAGTACATCTATTCTGCATAAAAAGCTATGTTAAAAGTGTTTGCCATAACTTGCTAATTTGAAAAATACAGCTATAATCAAATACCTTACTTACAAATGCTGCAAAACAAATAAAGGGAAAATATTTTTTTAGAGGGTGAAATGAGACTAGAGATGGTAAATATTTCAAGACGTGAAAAGTGATTGATTTATTACCTCAACCAGGAGGTTGTACATTAATTTTACTCTTTCAATAAATATGGCAATATCGCTGCATAAATAAATAAGCAAGAACATCTATTCATTTCAGGTAGGCAGGCCAGTTGGTCGTAAATGGCTGAGCTGTTGGGCTACGTTTATCACACCGGGACAGATTTGATGGGATGACAGGACGCTCCCTAGCTGTGACAGACACAGGTCTGCAGGGAGATCGGCATTACCCGCTCCACTTGGACGGCCTCACATTAGCACTGACACCACTAAGCATCTCACTGACAGCCCAGACGGCGGCCGACACCAAGCCCCTAAAATCAGCCACTCTGAGCAAATCACCTTACAACCAGTTAACCACCATTACCCACAAACCCTTCAGACAAAGCTGCCATTCCAGCTACTCCTGAGCCCCTCGCTGCTCAAATTGCACCCTGATTACTCTCCATCTCCCCTCAGCGACAAAACAGCCATTCCGTTAGTTGGAAAAGCAGAGGAAATGAAATGAACGTGGAGACAAAACAATAGTAATCGCTTTGAATGAAGACTTTGCTTCAGACTATTTGTTCTGACACTTCCATTGGTGCGTCTCAGGTCCTTATGTCCAAATTGAGAGCATTTTGCTGAGTTACTCAGAGAGAGAGAGATGGTGAAGGTGACCCTGGATGGAATGTGTTATTATTGCCACATATCAGGCAGAGAAGAGGATGTCACAGGACAGACAGTCAGGGAACAGCTGTCACATGAACAACACATTTCTATCAATCACAAAACCTCTAAAACTCCTTTCAAATGATCTGTCCTTAATGCTCCAAAGGGTACAAGGTCACCCGTCCACAACTCCTGACCCTAGTCTTAGCTTCAAAGGGCATACTGCATCGAAAACTGGAAACCACTTTCTTGATCTGGAAAAACTGTAATATGATTGCCTCACTTTACACATCATTTAGGAGTCAGGGATTTGTGTGTGTGTGTGTGTGTATACATATTCTCTACATTATGGGGACAAAATATCGCTGCAAAGATATTAATATCATACATTTTTGACCTTGACCTTGTGAGGCCACTTTTTTGGCCACCTCTATAATTACACTAGCTGTAGGTTCAAATATACAGGTGCTGGTCATATAATTAGAATATCATCAAAAGCTTGATTTATTTTACTAATTCCATTCAAAAAGTGAAACTTGTATATTATATTAATTCATTACACACAGACTGATATATTTCAAAAGTATATTTCATTTAATTTTGATGATTATAACTGACAACTAAGGAAAATCCCAAAATCAGTATCTCAGAAAATTAGAATATTGTGAAAAGGTTCAATATTGAAGACACCTGGTGCCACACTCTAATCAGCTAATTAACTCAAACACCTACAAAGGCCTTTGAATGGTCTCTCAGTCTAGTTCTGTAGGCTACACAATCATGGGGAAGACTGCTGACTTGACAGTTGTCCAAAAGACAACCATTTGCACCTTGCACAAGGAGGGCAAGACACAAAAGGTAATTGCAAAAGAGGCTGGCTGTTCACAGAGCTCTGTGTCCAAGCACATTAATAGAGAGGTGAAGGGAAGGAAAAGATGTGGTAGAAAAGAGTGTACAAGCAACAGGGATAACCGCACCCTGGAGAGGATTATGAAACAAAACCCATTCAAAAATGTGGGGGAGATTCACAGAGAGTGGACTGCAGCTGGAGTCAGTGCTTCAAGAACCACTACGCACAGACATATGCAATACATCGGTTTCAGCTGTCGCATTCCTTGTGTCAAGCCACTCTTGAACAACAGACAGCGTCAGAAGCGTCTCGCCTGGGATAAAGACAAAAAGGACTGGACTGCTGCTGAGTGGTCCAAAGTTATGTTCTCTGATGAAAGTAAATTTTGCATTTCCTTTGGAAATCAGTGTCCCAGAGTCTGGAGGAAGAGAGGAGAGGCACACAGTCCACGTTGCTTGAGGTCCAGTGAGGTCCAGTGTAAACCATCACACAGTCAGTGATGGTTTGGTGTGTCATGTCATCTGCTGATGTAGGTCCACTGTGTTTTCTGAGGTCCAAGGTCAACGCAGCCGTATACCAGGAAGTTTTAGAGCACTTCATGCTTCCTGCTGCTGACCAACTTTATGGAGATGCAGATTTAATTTTCCAACAGGACTTGGCACCTGCACACAGTGCCCAAGCTACCAGTACCTGGTTTAAAGGACCATGGTATCCCTGTTCTTAATTGGCCAGCAAACGCACCTGACCATAACCCCATAGAAAATCTATGGGGTATTGTGAAGAGGAAGATGCGATATGCCAGACCCAACAATGCAGAAGAACTGAAGGCCACTATCAGAGCAACCTGGGCTCTCATAACAACTGAGCAGTGCCACAGACTGATCGACTCTATGCCACGCCACATTGCTGCAGTAATTCAGGCAAAAGTACCAACTAAGTATTGAGTGCTGTACATGCTCATACTTTTCATGTTCATACTTTTCAGTTGGCCAAGATTTCTAAAAATCGTCTCAGGTTACAGATGTAACCCTGGTTTCCTGAGTAGGGACTGAGACGCTGTGTGGTAACGCATTGGGAACCTTCTGCGTGATGTCGTCACCGAAGCACTCATGTATCTAGCCAATCGCGAAGCGAGACATCAGAGACTGGTGACGTCACGGACCAGGAAACTATAAAGCACACTCGGATGCAGAGCACGCCAGCTTCTAAGTAAGTCTGAAGCAAGCACTCGCAAGTGTGCAGGGGTACGGCAAGAGACGCAGCGTCTTGTTCCCTACTCAGGGAACCAGGGTTACATCTGTAACCTGAGACGTTCCCTTTCGTGGGAACTGTCGACGCTGCGTGGTAACGCATTGGGAACGCAATCCAACTGAGCCGTAGCTCAAAATACTTTTCAAAGTTATCTTGACAGGACAGAAGACCCCGGAGTGGAGCCGATATCAAGGTTGTAATATTTAATAAATGTGTGCTGGCATGACCATCCAGCTGCATCACATATATTGTTCATGGAGACTCCTGATGTCAAAGCTTTTGATGCCGCCATACCCCTAGTCGAATGGGCACGAACATTCAGAGGAGAGGGCTGTCCGGCCGCTTCATATGCAAGTGAGATGGCCTCGACCACCCACTTGCTCATTCTTTGTTTTGATGCTGGGCCCCCTTTTTTAGGAGACCCATAACAGACAAACAATTGATCTGACTTACGCCACAGGGCAGCTCTGTGGACATAAGCATCCAAAGCCCTTACTGGGCACAACAGATTAAATTTTTCCTGATCCGCAGATTCAAATGGAGGAGGATAAAAGGACTGAAGCACAATGGGGCCTGGGACATTGGTAGGGACTTTCGGGACATAACCCAGTCTAGGATACAGGAATGCTTTCACCATTCCTGGAGCAAATTCAAGAAAAGAAGGAGCAACAGAAAGTGTTTGTAAGTCTCCTATCCGCTTCAGAGAAGTGATAGCCAATAAAATAATCATTTTGAGAGTGAGGAACCTCTCGGGAACCTCCTCTAGTGGTTCAAAGGAAGCCTCAGCTAACCCCTGTAAGACCACCGCCAAGTCCCAGGTCGGAACCCTTGTGCGCACTGGAGGCCTGAACCTCAGTGTGCCACAGAGGAAGCGTGTGACGAGGGGGTCTCCACCTACCGAGATATTCCCCTCAAGAGGAGCATGATATGCTGAGATTGCTGCAACATAAACCTTTAACTAGGGCTGCACGATATATCGCATGCGATTGTCACGTGCATTTCGTCAGTAAAGCCGGTTCCCTGATTACCGCTAAATCGCCATCACCTGCTTTCAAATGGAGCGGCATTTAATAGACAGAGCCGTAGATCACTGATAAGCCACGCAATATCGCGTTCATATCGCAGATGTATCGCCTTCGATAATGAACGCTATATTGCGTGGCTTATCAGTGATCTACGGCTCTGTCTATTAAATGCCGCTCCATTTGAAAGCAGGTGATGGCGATTTAACGGTAATCAGGGAACCGGCTTTACTGACGAAATGCGCATGACAATCTCATGCGATATATCGTGCAGCCCTACCTTTAACGTTTCCTGGAGGAATTTTAGCACAGAGCTAATAGAAAAAAGGACAGGGTCCATATTATTGTGTCTACACCAGGTAGAAAACAAATTCCATTTGTAGGCATACATCTTCCTCATGGCGGGAGCTCTGGAATTAAGAATGGTCTCCACAACCTCGGTTGGGAGACCCGCATCTACGAGTCTGGCCCCCTCAGTGGCCAAGCCCATAATTTCAGTCGTTCTGGGCGGGGATGTATAATCATGCCGCCCGCTTGAGACAGGAGGTCCTGTCTGAGAGGAAGCTCCATGGGGGAGCCGTTGAGTAGTGACACTAGGTCCGAGAACCATATCCTGGTTGGCCAGAATAGAGCTACCAGTATTACACTGGCCCCTTCTCGGCGTACTTTTTCTAGAACTCCCGGGAGCAGGGCGATCGGGGGAAATGCGTACAGGCGCCGCCTCGGCCACGTCTGTACCATAGCATCCAGACCCAAAGGTGCTGGATGTGTTAGGGAGTACCAGAGCGGACAATGGGTTGACTCTCCCGAAGCAAACAGGTCGACTTCCGCTCGACCGAAATTTTTCCATAGGAGATCCACTACTTCTGGGTGGAGTCTCCACTCCCCGGGCTTTGGCCCCTGCCTCAACAGGGCATCTGCTCCCACATTTTGATATCCCGGGATGTAAGCTGCCCCTCAGTGAGAGCAGCTTCCCTTGAGACCACAGGAGGATCTGACGGGCCAAGTAATATAGTCGGCGAGACCGCAGACCCCCCTGATGATTTATATATGCAACCACTGCAGTGTTGTCCGTACGAACCAACACATGGTAACCTCTCAGGTCTGGGAGAAAGAGTTTTTCAGAGCTAGGAACACTGCCATCATCTCTAGCCGGTTTATGTGCCAAGAGAGCTGATGGTCTTCCCAAAGACCCTGAGCTGAGCGACCACTCATGATCGCTCCCCAGCCCGTGAGAGAGGCGTCTGTTGTAAGCATTACTCGACGAACGGTGGCCCCTAACACGGGTCCCTGGGACAGGAACCGGGGGTCTTTCCACATGGTCAGAGAACGAAGACATCGTTTTGAGACTTTGATCATGCGGAAGGGATTTCCCCTCGGAGAGAACCCCCTCTTCCATAGCCACCACTGTAGGGGTCTCATGTGCAGAAGGCCAAAAGGTATTACGTTGGACGCAGCTGCCATCAGACCCAGCAGTTTCTGGAACTGTTTTACAGTGAGTGACTGGCCTAACTTCACCCCTTTCATAACCATAAGAATGGCACTCACCCGAGCGGGAGACAAATGTGCCCGCATCGTGGCGGAGTCCCACACTACACCCAGATAGTTGGTGGATTGAGCTGGAACTAGCACACTCTTTTTGGCATTGAGCCTCAGCCCAAGCCTCTTCATATGGGACAGAACAGCATCTCGATGCTGAACTGCTAGTTGCTCTGACTGAGCTAGAATCAACCAATCGTCGATATAATTCAGTATGCGAATGCCCTGGATCCTCAGCGGAGCCAGAGCTGCGTCCACGCATTTCCTGAATGTGCGGGGTGATAATGATAGGCCAAATGGAAGAACCCTGTACTGGTAAGCTTCGCCCCGAAAGCAAACCTGAGGAACTTCCTGTGAGAAGGATGGATGGACACATGAAAGTACGCATCTTTCAGGTCTTTTGCCACAAACCTGTCCTCGGACCTGATCTGTGGTATAATCTGTTTGAGTGTCAGCATCTTGAACTTGCCCTTTGTATTGAGCGATTTAGCACACGTAAATCTATGATAGGTCGTAGACCTCCATCCTTCTTTGGAACAATGAAATAACGGCTGTAGAACCCTACTGATTGCTGGGAGGAGGAACCCTTTCTATAGCTCCTTTTCGCAAAAGTGTCGCAACTTCTGGTTCCATAACCAGAGACTGCTCGGGGGTTATCACTGTGGGAAGAACCCCGTTGAATCTGGGCGGGCGAGACCCGAACTGGATCTTGTAACCCTCTTTTATAGTGAGCAGCACCCATTTTGATATATTCAGGAGAAGTTTCCATTTTACCAGAAAATGTACTAAGGGAACCAGTCTCTCGAGACTGGCCTCTGGTGTTTTTTGAGCACCTGACTCGACGCTCGAAGCGGCGCACCGGCAGAGAACAATCGAATCAAAGGGCCGGCCCTCCTCGGAGAGTGCGTAAGCTTTGTGGAAGAGACGCTTGCGGGCTATCTCTCCCCTGAGTCTGCATCGTCGCTGAAAACCCCGACGTTGCCCACCAAGCCACTAAAGACCACATTAAGCTTGGTGGGCAACGTCGGGGTTTTCAGCGACGATGCAGACTCAGGGGAGAGATAGCCCGTAAGCGTCTTTTCCACCCGAGGCATCGCTGCATAGCCTTGCTGTTTCAGCCCCACGATGTTACTATACATTGCGGTTTGGGGGCTGAACACACGATAAGATGCCGGCTTTTTCCATGACCTCGAGACCTCGGTGTGGAGGTCAGGAAAGAAAGGCAAACCCCGACGCTGGGGTAGTGACCGAGCAGGCAGAAAGCGCTCATCCAGCTTGCTTTTCGGTTTCGTATCTGCCCGCTCTGCTGGCCAGTCGATTTTTAATTTGGCCACAGCCCTGGTCAAAACCTCCAGGAGCTCCTCATGTGCTGGGGAAGAGGATGGCGGTTCCTCTTCCCCCACGCTCATCACATCCTCGGAGGAAGAGAGATGAAGTGCGGGTGCCTCTCTCTGGGGGGAAGAAGCCGCTGCGCATGCTTCCGCCGCCTGAGAAGAGGCACTGGGGCTGGCAGGTAAAGGGCGAGATAAGGCTGGGCCCGTCTCAACACCCTCTGCCAGCTCCATTTGCGAACCCCACGAATGAAGCCGCCGCTGCGCCTCAGCAACAGCGGGACCCGACCCGCGGGGAATGCCAACCGGAGCACCCTCTTTATTGTTAAAGAGTGCCCGGCGTGACCTTAAAACTCTGAGGGTGAGCTTTTCGCAATGGACACAGACAGCCCCCTCAAGAGCTGCCTGTGCATGCTCAACCCCCAGGCAGACAACACACATTTCATGGGTGTCCCCGTCTGGAATGTACCTTGTACATGGGTGAACACACTTCTTAAATTGTCTGTATTCCGCCATTTTACTTGTGTCTTTTAATATATATATATATATATATATATATATATATATATATATATATATGTATGGTGTACTGCAAAGCTCTTGTCCTCAGACGAAGAGATAATGTTTTGCAAATGAAGCGGGACAAACAACACCAAATAAGACACATAAGATAACATAGAGCGCTTGCTGAAGACACAGAAGCTGGCGTGCTCTGCATCCGAGTGTGCTTTATAGTTTCGCGATTGGCTAGATACATGAGTGCTTCAGTGACAACATCACACAGAAGGTTCCCAATGCGTTACCACGCAGCGTCGACAGTTCCCACGAAAGGGAACCTTTCTTTGTATTGGTCTTAAGGAATATTCTAATTGTCTGACATATCATAATATAATATCATTTGACAGTGGTAGAGTAGCCATGTATGGTTTTACCTGTGGTCTCACTGTGATATTTTCATTTAAGCCTAATAATTAATAAAATCATTTTTACCAATAAGACAACCCCCCCCCCCACCCCAAAAAAAAAAAGATTGCTGCTGGAAGTGGTGTTAGTGAGGCCAGCAGGGGGTGCTCACCCTGTGGTCTGTGTGGGTCCTAATGCCCCTGTATAGTGATGGGGACACTATACTGTCAAAAAAGCACGATCCTTCGGATAAGACGTTAAACCAAGATCCTGACTCTCTGTGGTCATTAAAAATCTCAGGATGTCCTTTGTAAAGAGTAGGGGTGTGACCATGAAATCCTGGCTAAATTTGCCCATTGGCCTCTGCCCATCATGGCCTTCTAATCATCCCAATACACTGATTGGCTTCATCACTCTGTCTCCTCTCCACCAATAAGCTGGTGTTTGGTGGGCGTTCTGGCACAATATGGCTGCCGTCTCATCATCCAGGTGGAAGCTGCACATTAGAGGTGGTTGAGGAGATATACAAAGTTTTGAGAAGTTTACATGTGTGCACACAATATATAGGCATAATAGTCATAATGAGCAACATATAACAAATGTCAGATCATATCTATTAAATGGGTCAAAATTCCTTTGATAACTTTTTTACTAGCATGGTGAAATGTGTGCAAAATTTGGTGACGGCCTTGGAGGAGTTTGAAAAAGTATGTTTTCAGATAATTAGAATGGCAGATAAACTTTTATAGAAAAACATAAGTGGTATACACTTGATAGGGATTAAACAGTGGTTCAGAAGAAATAAAATATGTGGCGACCAGGGCGGGCGAGAGCCGTGAGGGAACGGCGCAGTGCGAGAGAGGACCAGGCCTGGATTTTATGTTTTATGTTTATGTTTGTGTGGCCGGCAAACGTCCGCGAGGGTCTGCCGGCATTACTTCCTTTTTTGTTTTTTGTTTATTTGATATTAAGGTTTTGTTGAATGTTGCCGGTTCCCGCCTCCTTCTTCCAATTTTTACAAACTGCGTTACAAGATACTATCATGCACAGTTATTAGCGAAAATGTAAAGTTGTTTATAAGGCCACCTCGTTATTAGCCGCTGACATTTGACAGGCTGCCTTTTTTTAAGTGTCCAAGTAAAATTAGAGGACATGTTTGGATGTTCACCCAAAAACATGGACTTTGAAGGTTTTCAGCTTCATCGATTGAATGGTAATAGCGTTTAGCATTTCAAATTGAAAATAAAGAAAATCAGTACAATCACAAGAGGGTTCCTGCATCTTCTGTGCTTGTACCCCTAATAGTAATAATAATAATAATAATAAAAGGACATTCAAAAGATTTTTTTTTTTTTTAAACCTTTGGTAGTTTAGCAGAATGATATTTATAGAGAACCATTACATGACCTTTACCAAGAAAATGGGCGTTCAGCCGTACTTTATAAGAACCCATAAAGACATGTTTATATATTGGCCAGATGTAATAACTTATTTCAAAGTTGTGCTTAATAGCTTCCATTTTTCCTAGGAGCCATTATAATCAGCATAGTCCCTGCAGACGTTATCCTCAAGGCACATCCTTCTCCCTGATGTACCACAGAATCTCTGGAGAGAAACTAACAGATGGAAAGGGTTTGTTCCCTCATTATCAAATTAAATACTTTAATTTTCTTAATCATGGATTAAACGTCTGAAAGGCCTCTGTGCAATATCTTTATTATAAAATTTTGGTTTAATTTTTTTAATTAGAGAATGCACTGAAGTGTTGAATTATGGTAAATTGGGGTCTGGTAAATCACAGTATCCCTTGTCTCCATGATTATCCCTCCTCTTTTAGTGCTTGGGGTCAAGCTTTACTAGCACACTGCTCCGTAGTGTCCCTCCTTCCTCGTGTTTGCAGTCAATCCCTCATGTTATTCAGACATCTCTTCTATCTGCCTTCTTATGGGGACACTTGACCCTGCTTTTGTGCTGTCTCCAGAGCTTTTAATTACTGCAAAACCTCTAATTACTGATCTTACACAAATCAATTGTTCATCCCAGAGTGTAGTGGCCACAAAACAGTTTCTTGAGAATGCAGTGGAGATCTCATGTTGAAAAAAAAAAGTGCTGAATGCAGCAGATAAGAGCGAGTTTGTTCTACATAAGTTAGTTCAAGCGTGACCTTGAAAATAAAGCCAGTTCTACATTGGTACTCAATTCAAGTGTGTGGAAATTAATGCTCTATCTTAGAAGTAAAAATTACTTACGTTTGTTATATTTACAATGAATCCTACAGTACAGTACAGATCCCACCGTAGAAGAATACAATTAGAGGTTGTTCGCTTTGCTGATTAATCAGCACTGCAAAAATCAGGAAGTTTTTCCAGGTTGCATCTGTTGCTGGAGTGGCTGAGAGGGGTCCGCTGTCATTATACAGTATGAGAGCGGCCTCTAGAGGTGAAAAAAAACAATCACTGGCGCCTCATGGAGTTTGTTTTGACACATACTGTAATACTGCACACTGAACAGAGCGGGGCATTACAGATAAAGATTTAAAACAGACAATGAAACATTATGAATATAGTATGTGCTTTATTATCATTATAAATTAATTAATTTGTTGACTAGATGTTTCATTAGTGGAGAACAGCAGTATGTTTGCCGTTGAGGCTGAGAGGACGCTAATAGTAATAGCACCTCAAGCAGTTAAAACAATGTGACAAAAAACACAAGTCCGACCCAAATGTTGGATTGAAACTCCAAAGTCAACTGGTTTTAACCAACTTGGTGATTGATTTAGCCATGTAACTGAGCGGCAACCGCCGAGCCTGCCGCTCCAGCCGCCGCCGCCGAGCCTGCCGCTCCAGCCGCCGCCGCCGAGCTAGCTGCTCATATTATGAACTTTATTATAAAAGTCTCCAGCTCAAAGACTGTTTTCCCTCCCTGCCTCCCTCTCCCACCTCCTCTCATTTGTCTCGACATGTCACCTCCACCTCTAGCCCCTTCATCCAGTACTCCACCTCGGCCCTCGGTCCCATTACCTCCACCTTGGCTCCAACCTCCCTCGTCTCCACCATGGCCCATCGGTCCACCAGCTTCACCAGTCTCCATCCTTCCTCCGGTCAAACATTGGTCGTCCATCAGCCTGCCCTCACCTCAGGACTTCACTCCTCCGTATTCACTCCGTCCCTCTGTCCCTCAGTTCTGTTGGCTTCTTCACTCCCTCCTGTTCTCCCTTTGTTGTCTGTCGTCCTGCCTCCGCTGCGGCCTTCTGGAGCCCTGCCTACACCTCGGTCGGCGGAACCGCCGGTGTCGCCATGGTCCGACGGACCTTCAGCGTTGCCTGGACTCCATGGCTTCTCGGCAGCCCAGGACCCCTGACCCGCCATGGCTGCCCACGGCTCCTGACCCGCCATGGCTGCCCACGGCTCCTGACCCGCCATGGCTGCCCACGGCTCCTGACCCGCCATGGTTTTTGAGCCTGCCCTGGAGACCTCCACTCCAGTCTACTCCTCCCCCTGCTCCGGTTTGAGGTCTCCAGGGCGCCCGCGAGGACGCGCCTACCGGGAGGGGGAGGTACTGTCACGGATCCCTTGTTCCCCTGGACTCCATTTCCCATCATCCTCCTGTTCTCCACACCTGCACTCACTTCCCTCGTCTGCTCCTCATTAGCACTCATCACCTGCACCTGGACTCTATTGTTAGCACTCCCTTTATATGGCACTCACTCCCTTCACTCCTTGTCCGTTCTCTGTTGTGTTAACGTTGTATGTTGGTGTTCCTGCCTTGTTTAAGTAAAGATTTATATGTATTGTGGAAATCCGTATCTGCCTCGTCTCTCTGCACCAGCATCCGTAACAGTAACCAGGCAATCCACTTTTCTGCAAACTTTTCTGGAATGTCATCTTCCCAAGCAAGGTTTTTTTTTTTTTTTTTTTTGCACAACTGCTGCATTAGAATCGTTGATGGCCCAAGTAGTCATAGATGGAGCTTGTGACTAACAGGATTCCACTTCTGGTTACAGGTCCTTCTTTCAAACTAATCTGAACATCTGAACTGACACACCAAAACACCCCTAATTCTCGCTCCATATGAAGAGCATCTTGGCTCACATCCAAGTCTCTACCATCTTCAACTCACTCACCTTCCAGAACAGAGGCTAACAATGAATGACTGTTGCTTGCCCGTTTTGTAAAATGAAATCCTCTGCTCACAAGTTTTGTGAGATCACTATACAAGGCAATTGCTTGAGCATAATTTGAAACAGATTTTAAATGTTCATCTACATAAAAGTTCTTGAGAACTTCAACAGATGATTTGCTATGATTTTCTTCTGCTGTCTTCCTAATGGTGAAATTAGCTACACATGGAAATGACTTTGCTCCAAAGTTCTGATTTACATCTCCATCTGGCCACCATAGAAAGCGGAGTATGTCGCTGTCTTTTACAGGAACTCTCACCTGGTAGTACATAGCTTCAATATCTGCCATCATGGCAACTTACTCTTATCTAAACTGAGTGAGCACTCCAATGAATGAACTTGTCATGTCTGAACCCTGTAGTTGGTCACTATTCATAGACATAACTTGGAAACTGGCAGCACAGTCAAACACAACTCTCAGTTACTTCTTCTGAGGATGGTACACCCTGGGGTGAGGTATATACCAAACTTCACCATCTTGTCAAACTAAGTGTGATGTAGGCACCTTTCATGAAGTATATGTATTCTTCATGAAAGGAGCTGTTTTTCTGGAATTTCCTTTTGAGATTTAGTGCTCGCTGGGCAGCTGCACTTAAAGGGTTAGTTCACCCAAAATTAAAATTATGTCATTAATGACTCACCCTCATGTCGTTCCAAACCTGTAAGACCTCCGTTCATCTTCAGAACACAGTTTAAGATATTTTAGATTTAGTCCGAGAGCTTTCTGTAATAAAACATCATCAAAAAAAACTATGACTTTATTCAACATTGTATTCTCTTCTATCTATACTTACTACTATGGGTGCCAGATCTTTTAGTTATGTTGCCCCCCGCTCATGGAACTCTCTTCCCCTCGATGTTCGCAATAGCGAGTGCTTGTTGAGTGCTATTATTATTATTCCGGGTCTGTTGTCAATCCAGGTTTACGACTCCGCAGTGACGCTGCTGACGTAAGACGCTGCTGACGTGAGCTTCGTTTACAGTCTGAGGGAGACGCACGCTGTATTCAAGCTATTCTACATTGTTTGTATTTTGGTATTGCTATATTTTTTAAAATGGTGCGAAAGTGTGCATGTCGCGGATGTCCTAATCGCCAAAAACAACGAAGTGGAAAGGATTCCAGATTATTTTTGGACCAAAATGTATTTTCGATGCTTCAAAAACTTCTAACTAACCCACTGATGTCACATGGACTACTTTGATGATGTTTTATTACCTTTCTGGACATGGACTGTCTACCATACATACATTTTCAATGGAGGAGCAGAAAGCTTTCAGACTAAATCTAAAATATTTTAAACTGTGTTCCGAAGATGAACGAAGGTCTTATGGGTTTGGAACGACATGAGGATGAGTCATTAATGACAGAATTTTCATTTTTGGGTGAACTAACCCTTTAAGCATTTGGACAACCATTTTATTTGATATGAAGGTCTATGTAATAGTGGCCATCAGAAAACTGCACTGAATTAAATACTGACTCCAAAAACTGGTGATCCATTTGCGACAATTCAGCTTTGTCATCCCATTTTTTTCAAGAAAAATGAGGTTGTACTGTATCAGCATCTGTTCCACACTTTCAATGGAATTTCTCTTGCATATGTTGCATTGTCATGTATACTGTCTCGCCAACCTGTTTGACATCAATTGCAAAACTGCTACTTCTTTTTCCTTACCTTTTCAGCTTAGTTCCTTGAAAAGACTTGTTGTTTACTTATTGAAGCAAGACGAACTGTGATTGGTTGCATTACATGTCAGTCAAACGTCCTCTTGGTCCCGGTCCTTAGCCAATGAAAGCTGCGATAGAGTCCAGACCTTCTGCCGTCAGTCTGAAAGTCTGGCTATGCGAGACTACTACTAGTGTGTCTGATGAACCGAGGCTCTCTTACATTCAGACAGGGTTTGACAGGGTGATTCGGGCAGTTAAAGATTTATTTAGTTAAATATGATTTTATATATTTTAGTTAGATATGATTTTTATTTCCCATGCATGATAATTTTATTTCTTATGTATATGTTGTGATTATTTTAAGATTATTTTAACTACGTTTCTATGTAAAGCACTTTGAATTACCATTGTGTATAAAATGTGCTATAAAAATAAACTTGTCTTGCCAAATTTACATAATAAAAATATAAAAATATAAATTCTGAAGTATGAATTATGGCGCTTACAGAAAACATGCAAGCTTATAAATTATTAATACCCTGAACACCCACATCCTAATAAACTTGTATACCGTGCAACACCAGCACCACAGACATCACAACTAGCCAACACAAATCCACTGCTCACTTGCAGTGCAGACAGCTTCATTAATTATAATGAGGATAAAAGGAGTCACTTCTTAGCAGTACAGTCTTAATAATAACCCTTTATTTCCTTTTTTCTGCATTGGAATCCTTAGAAATATTTACTAGCTTTAATTTCTAATACATCAAATATGTTTGTAGCTTAAATTCACTTAATTTCAAGTTTCAACTATCTTATTCAGTCTAAAGATTCAAACACAAACCTATTTGATTAAGAAACATGATCTATTTTTTTTTTTTTTTTTCCTTCCTCGTTTTTCCCAAGTTAGAAGCTTTAATCTGCCGTTGGGTATTTCTAAGCAGCAGCCAGCTGCTCCTGCTTTCTCCAGCACACTTTTCACAACTTCTACAAAAACAGATACATGCAAATAAAAAGATCCTAAATAAAGAAAGATAGAGAAAACAAGTTCTTTCAAAGTCTGCCCGCGTGTCCCGAGAGACTGGTTGAGAGAAGATGCCCGTACGCCTCCCAACATCTGCAGTGTAATTAAAACAGTACTGTCTGGCCATCTTAAATATGAAATGAAACAACTAATCAAGCTTTGCAGGGTCCTGAATAAGCCAGCTGCTTAATAAGAATTTCATTATGAAATATATAACAGAAAGTGCCCCACAGTGTTCACACTGTTTTTCTCTAATTTGAATAAGAGATGTCCTGAGACAACCTCTTTCCAAACAGTTACGGGCCATCGTCTGTTGAGTGAGAAGCTAAATCCTCCGTAATCACTGCTGCAATATCAGCATTATACTGTAATCTCATTATGCTGCAAAGTTATCACTGACCTTCTCACACTCTAATCAAGAGATATACAGTCATTATACTAATTAAAACTCTAGCCGAGAATTCTTTGTGCAATTAGCAAAACTTCCACCTCAGAGCTTCAGACACTTGAAAAGCACTTATTTGTATTAAAAGTCAAAAACTGTGAGGCGGTTCATCTCAAGTCAAAAGCCCAAAGTTGCACTCCTCTGATAGGACTGACAAATGAATTGTCAGGAAAAAAAAAAATGACTGTTTGTAGGTAGGGGTGAGTAGGGTGAAAAAAAACTCATTCCTAAGCCTCTGATGGAAAGGCACTTTTCCTGTGAGTGATCTCACATGGATCATGTAGAGTCAACGTATTGGCACTTGTCATTTAATGGTACTGCACTTACGTCAGGCCTAAGGGAATAGATCAAAGTCAAGGGCAAGCATGGAGCATTATGGAGTCTCTGCATTAGGTAATGGCCAGCTACTCTTTAATGTGCTCACATACGCCATCAAGCTTCTTAATATGAAAAATAACCCCCTCAAAAGTCCTTAATACCATAAAGTGATGGGCTAAAAGTGACTGACCATTTACAAGTTGAGATCTTGCATTTGTTCACTGCTACACTGGACAACAGATGCGAATGCACTGCACTCAACAACAGGAACAAATTTAGTGTGCACTAAATGTTCTAAGCAAAAGTTTGGAGAAGCTTGTTCATCTAATCACAACACAAGGATAAGAGTCTCCTTACCTTACTTCTATAACAATTCTTCCACCACTCCAAATAATTTATGAATTATTTTTTAATTAGCGTTCACAGGGAGATCTTGGTCTCCTTTTAAGCATGTTTCATTTCATCAGTTTGTTTCATCAAGATTACATTGCATTTGCGCACAAACGAAAATGGCACTAACATATACTTTCATAGGGTTGTATAAGATTTTCCATTTACAGAAATATAAAAGCATTGATGGATGATTCAAAATGCTTTCCATCATTTTGACAAATAAAAAAATGGCTCTGTGTTATTGTGATTTAAAAGGGACGTTAAAAAATGGCTGCTGAAAATTCAGCTTTGTCATTAAATAAATGATAAAATATATTAAAATAAAAACATTTAAACTAGTAATAAAATTCCATAGTATTAATAATTTTACTATATTTTTGATCAAATAAATGCAGCATTTATTTTTTTGTTATCAGATAACAGTGCATCTCCAGTACATTTACACTTGGCTTTTAATGTGATGATCTGTTGGTCCCACTTTATATTAAGTGGCCTTAACTACTATGTACTTGCATCAAAAAATAAGTACAATGTACTTATTGGGTTCATATTGAATTGCAAAACACTTTTTCTGCTACTGAAGTGGGATACGGGTAAGGTTAGGGAAAGCTTTGGTGGCATGGGTAGGTTAAAGAGTAGGGGTAAGGTGTAAGGTATGGGTCAACAGTGTTATTATAAATGACTATCTGACTATCTGACACTGACTATCATTCGACTGTACTGTGTCCTTGAGTGTTTTGAAAGGTGCCTTTAAATAAAATGTATTATTATTATTATTATTATTATTATTACTATTAAATGTAATTACAGAAATAAATTACATACTGTATGTAATTACATGCAACTGTTCTTCAAATATAAGTACAATGTAAAAACATGTATGTACACAGTAAGTGCATTGTATAAAATTATTAATTTATATGTAAGTACATAGTAATTAAGGCCACTTAATATAAAGTGGGACCGATCCATTTGTGATCCAGTCAAAATGTATGATAATTTAGAGATTGAACAGCAAGTCAAATCCATTCAACTGTATTAGAATTTCATAATTCTTGCCATTTGAAAAGCCATAAATCATAAACAAGCTTAGAGAGCAATTCTAACACCTATGGTGTGTAAAAACATACTACTCTGACTTACAAAGCAGCTTTTTAGCTGCAAGACCAAACTCGTTGAATAAAAGAAGCAAACATTACAGATGACCAGACTAAGTTCCCTAAGTGCACCTTTTAACATGCAAAACTCGTTTTAAGAGCTGTTGAAAAAGCCGTCCCGCAGAGCAAGCCGTTGTTTCTGGTTAGGCTTGTGAGCGAGTCGTTGCGTCGACCAAATCCTGACACGCATCACGTCCAATCACATTACTGGCCCGTGACAGACTGAATAATGAATGAAAAGACATTCCACGGTCTGACCCAGATGGATGTGTTTTACTTACCCCCAAAAAAAAGACTTAACGAGTCTAGAAGTGGGTTAGCGCAATAGCCAGTTTAATAGGCAAAACACAATCAACATGCATGCCAAAAACAGAGAGGAATCGAAATTACTTTTAAACCATGAGGACATTACGATGAGGTGGAATGATCTAGATTTTGGAAAAGCATTCGTAAGGCCATGATGAATGAATAATCAGCAGTGTAAGCATTGCGCCTGAGCTGCCACGTGTAGTCACCACCCGGTAATAACAGTCTAATGATGCATTTTTGCAATCTGCTGCCCACTCAGGTTAGTAAACATTATTCACAGTGCAAAAGCTCATCACACACAAACGCAAGCACACAGATGGAGTTGGCTTCAGAGATGCGCAGAGGACTGTGATTTGCCTCTCATAAACGCAGGTTCATAAACAAAAACAGATTTAAAGGGCACCACGGAGACAAACACACAAACGTATGCACACGAGTACCTGAGGAGCGATCAAGACCCAGGTATATTTCAGGTTGATGTAGTGTGACAAGAGAATTGGTTGTGCTGTGAACGGGGCTAAGGTTAACATTCCTCCTCTGCATTTAAAGAGCCAGTGTAAAACGCAGCTAAAATGGAGGCCTGGGACAGACGAGGTGAACATTCATCATGGCATACAGCCACACTCACCCATTCGCGTATACATGCACTCAAACGTACCTCTCCCTCGCTCGTGTTCCAATTCCTTCTGCCAGGCCAATACATCATTGCACTCCCAAACCAAATGAGGCAATCGCTCAAAATTATTTGCATATAAACTAATGAAACATTGCAAAGTTAAACTCTCTAGAATGTTAATTACAAACGTAATGCACAATTTGCTGATTAATGTTTCATTGCATCTTGTAAGGAGGGACGGTGGGACTTGGGGAACAGCACTGCGGCTGTATGCTAAACAGAGGAAGGTGTTTACGCTCCAGCTCAACATGTACTGCTTAAATATGGAAAGAACGATTTCTTTTTTCCTTTTGTGTGAATGTCCAAAAATAATTAAATGTGCTAAAGACCTCTGACATCTATGTTTGTCTTCATGATTACTGATAAGATAACCCTGCATGCATAAACATTTCTATATTTAGTTTATGCAGGAAGCCAATTAAAATGTATTATGTTCTATTGCTACCTGTTCTGTTTTACATATTTTACATATTCTTTTCTAGCTTACAGTTCTATATTATTTTTTCTGAGCATCAGACAACTGAATGTTGTGCTGTAAAGGGGGGATTCAGAAATATTAACCCTCCTGTTGTTTTGACCGCATTAGATTTTCTTGAGATTTTGTGAATATTTCTCATTTAGGTTCATGAATGTTCATGCAAAGTTTGGACAAACAGATGTGTTTTGGAACATCTGTTGTTGGATGCGTTTTGCTGTACAAATTGTGTTACAACTTATTTGTTTAGGTCAAATTTTCATGCAATTTGTCAACAATTAACAGTCAAAAGAGAAATATGTTATTGCACCTTATTAAACATTCAAATATGAAATATGTAAGAACATATTACATGCAATAAAATCTGAGCTAATGACCTCTGACATCTAAGTTTGTCATCATGATTTCTGATAACTAGTAATATGATAACCCTCGCATGTATAAACATTTCTATATTTCATTCATGCAGGATGACAATTAAAATGTTTACTTAAACATTTCTGGGCATGAACAAGGAGCTCATTGGCTCTTGGCACAGAATGAGAATTTACATACAGAGGAAGAGGATCTGGCACTGCTGCATGTAGAGCAGAAAGAGGCATTGACATCAATAATGCATGATCAATCTATTCATCCTTATTAAATATTCATGCTCTCAAAACTAGACAGGAAGGCAAGGTGTGAAATGTATAAATGTATGTCATGTTTTTTTTTTTGCCGAACACACACTATTTTTATTCTATTTCAATACTCGACCCAGGATTCTGAAGCCTGTCGTAATCATTTTAGCTGGCGGCTGGAATATCCAACGTATTAACATGATTTTCTCTGACCTTTTTTTCTTGGTCTGAGAGAATTTGCATAGATATGTGTCTTAAGGAAGATCATCTCGCAAGTTACAAATTAAATTACGATTTGTTGTATTAGGGATTTTGGCTAGTCAGTGTTCTGAGTACAACATTTCTTCCATACAATCATCACTGAACATCTAGTGTGAACATCATAAAGAAAGTTGTTTTAACCACAAAAAGACGTTAGTACACAAGTCCACCTACATTAATCTGCTAACTCCCCTGACTGCTTTGTTGGACAAAATGGAGCATTTGGCGTTATGATTGGTTAGATCACCTGTCAATCAAACTGTCTGCGAAGGGTCAATTCAGAAATTTTAATCCTCCTGTTGTTTTGGGGTCAGTTTGAATACATTTTAACCTGCTTGAAACACTGGATACATTTTCTTTCAATTTTGAGAATAGAATGTTGATGCTTGTTTAGGTTCATGAATGTTGATGCTTATTTGGACACACAGATGTGTTTTGGAACATCTGTTGTTGGATGTGTTTGGTTGTACAAATTTTGTTACGACTTTTGTGTTGGGTGAAATTTTCATGCAATTTGTCAAAAATTAAGAGTCAAGAGTAAAGTTGTCATGGTGGTAGACCAAACAAGAAGAAGACAAAGAAAAGAGTTACAACATGAGGTTTAATGAGAATAATCGAAATAGCAGGCAGACAGGCAGTGCAACACACACTAAAAGCAAAGTGAGAAAGAGGAACTTAAATACAAATGGTGATTAAAAAGACGAACAGCTGTGATGATTAGTGTTAGTGTCCATGGTAAAAGATGAGTGGCAGGAAACTCAAACGAAGGAAAGTGATGGAGAAAATTTTATATATATATATATATATATATATATATATATATATATATATATATATATATATATATATATATATGACAAACTGAACATAACCGTGACATTATGTCCCCCTCCAGCAAGGCGCAACCTCGTGTCGTAACTGAAAAAAGAGGAGAGAGAGAAGAGGGAGGGATGGAGGGGGTTTTGAAGGTGGACAAGGATGTGGTGAAGGTATGGTGATGGACCGTGAAGAGGCATGGTGGCAGGTAGACGACGACGATTCCCTGGTGGCAGATGATAGTCGTCCAATGGCACAGACCCAGAGCTCACCAGTGTCAACAGCCCATGGTGGAGTAGAGTGAGGGAGGAGCCAAGATGGTCTAGAGGCTGACGACAACCGGTGGACGACCGAAGGAGTTGAGGCTGATAGAAAAGAACAACATCGCTGACACTGGAGACAGGCGCTGCTGGTGGATGCATGACCTGCGGCTCGACATCACAGCAGGGAAACCCTGGAGATGGTGCAGGGCTGTAGACATCCGGCAGCGGCAGGGCTGGAGGACTGGCTGAGCTTCGCTGTACCACAAAATTCGACAGAATAACGATATGTATAACACAGTCCATGCAGACAGATGAAATAAAGAAATCATAGTTCATACAGTCATTAGTGCAGTCCAGAGACAGCGATGATGAAGGTACCAGGTGGGAGTCAATACCTCCATGTTGAAGTCAATTATCCAGTCCTCAATTTCTTCACTCACTACTCCCTTGTCCGCTGACATCGCAGGCTCACACTCCTGGTCAGACTCACGATGGAGCTTCACTTCCACAGCAAGGGTCAGCTTTGTCCTTTTCTCCTCGAACTCTAGCTGACACATCGCGGGAGGTGGTAGCTCTCCATCTGTGGGGGGCTCACACGAATTCTCCGCGGTTGATGGTGGTGATTCGAGCTCTGGGTCTGATTGTGTCCTGGGTCTGGGAAGGACACTCTCCAGACACCAGATTATGGCTTCTTTACAGTTCAGTCCAGGGGTGTCTGGGAGGTCAACGGGGTGATTGTAATTTGACTTCAGGGTTTCGTCATCAATGGTGACACAGAGTAAGGAATTCAGCACTTTCGGTCGTGTGATGCTTAACTTTATCATATGTCGTAAATAGCTAGCTATAAAAAACCCACATATTGAATTTTTATTGCAACATGATAACTGAGTTTATTTGTGTGAGCAGAGCTCATTTGTTTTGAATTCTCCTCAAGAGGTTACATGAGCCTCAACAGCGCAATACATTACTATGTATCAATCGCCACTTAAGATGGATTAATCATTCTCGCACTTTGGTTGTTATTGACATTTTAATCAAGCTACTTATCTGGTCAGGCAAGTAAAATTCTCTTTCACTTCAAAAAATCCACTTGTCCCGCAGTCCCGGACAAGCGTATGTCGAGCCCTCATAAGCCTATGTGCCGGGGCTCAGCCCCGGACGGCCCCGGCCCAGTTTAACCCCTGGTTGTAATCCCAATTACTAATGTGTTGCAGCACTAAAAAGAAGTGTGAGAAACCCATTTTATCCTTACAAAGGATTGAAAATCTGTCATAAAGGCCAGTACAAACAGCAATAAAATACTACTTACACTATGTAATATTAGATACTATTTAACTTACTCATAGTGATTATTTGCACACTGAGGTGCAAATAACTACAAATGGGCATAACATGGAAAACCAATGCGGGTCTACTTGACCAGCAACACAAAGGTTGTACCCAGTTTTAACAGGAATATCCAACACTATAGAGCTGATGTGACTTCCTGTCTCCATGCACCTAAGTTTTCCACCTACAATTAAAAAGTACAGCAAAGAATTAGAGATGGTGTTACAGTACATTTTTCATTTTTGTTGTCATTGTGTCAACAACATTTTCCAGGTTAGCATGTTTGAAAATCATTGGCATTATCCTCAAGTAGAAATGAAGGCATGAGCGGATTTTATACGGCACATATAGTATGTTGAGAATAAGAATGGGCCGTGTTCCTATTCTGTGTACTAGAGGTGAGTGTAATGCATTCATGTGTTCTTCTGCTTGACTGACTAACTGACTGATGGATGGATTGGCAGTGGCAGGCCTGACTTATTCATGTGGGGCTAGAGGCAGGTTGTCAGGCTGGTTCATTGGGGTTCTGGGAGTGTGCCGGTCCTGCATCTGGCCCTGGAGAAAAGGGAGCCTTGCGAGCAATGGTCTGGCCCAGTCAGGCATAGCCGAGCAGTGGGAGACTGCAGCTGTTCTCCCTGGTGTTGACCACTTTTTATCCCACTGCCTGCTCTGGACCCTGACAGACCGGACACAGTCGGCTACGCCTGGCTACACGAAACTCTTTCCCAGCACAATACAAAACTGCTCACACAAACACACATTATCACACACATGCTAAGCCACAGAAGAAAGGACAGTTAGTATCACTGAGTAGTGTATAAGGGTTCGTTCACACTTGTAGTTCGGTTCGTTTGGTTCATTTGGTCCGGACCAAAGAAGAAAAAAAAAACATTTAGTTCTGGTTCGATTAGCGTTCAGACTGGCATTTTTATTACCGAACCAAAAGATACCGAACTTTAAGGCATAGGGATACATTCACGACGTGATTGGTCAGATTTTATGACGTATTGCCTATTGTGAGACGGAACTTACCGAACATCCAAAACAATGCTATGTGCTGAGGTAAATGCGCTCGTTGTGTGTGCGTAGCCTGCATGTGATGGTATTTTGGCCAGCTGGGAACTCGTGAAGAGCGTATAAAATGTGTAAAGTAGTCAAAACAGAGGCGGGAATCCATCCGTCACACACACAAACAATCTGCTGCGTGGAGACGCGCGTCTGATGCCTGTGATGGGCAAACTCGCGACTATGACAAGAAAAACCGACATACGTGAGTATTCTGTCCTTTTTAGGGTCTCGTCTTCCTGTTTTTGGTCTGTTTACATATTTTTGGTGTGTGTTTTGCGTTCATATATCATTCGAACCGCACCTGAGTTCGTTTGGAAGCGGACCGAGACCCATCTTTTCAGCGTTCTCGGTCCGCTTGTTTGGTGCGCACCAGGGTTCGGATGGCAGCGTTCACATATGTTCAAATGAACCGCACTAACCGAGCAATCGCACCAGGGTTTGTTTTAATCGAACCAAACATGACATGTGTGAACGCACCCTAAGAGACACTCTGCTTGGTTAGAACCAAAGTTCCACTTCTCATAATACTCCCACAGTTGTATTTTCACATTGTAGCATTTGGTTTCAAACCACGCTACAGGCATGAAAACTACGGCAGCTGGTTACCAATGCAATAGAGTAATAAAAAGCAACGTTTAATTCTTGATTTTGTCACTCTACTGCAAAATCATCATCATCATCATCATCATCATCATCATCATCTTAATATGTAAAGACAGATGAAGAATGAGAGCTGCTTCTGTGGAGATAATTAGAACTGAAATTAACTATATAAGCTAATCATATGTCATCAAATGCATTTCACGTATGCACTGTAAACCCTAATGTTGCCATTACTAAAACAATCAAGTGACTAACCAAGCATTACTCAAAATGATGTGTTTTAGATTCTTCATTCAAATATTCAAGTTTCTTAACACAGTATTATGGATTTTTCAGTTAAATAAGATTAAGAACTCAAACTTATGATTTATGACACAACTCTGTTTTTCTTTGATCTGATTGGACATGCTAGGACTTTGCTAGACATATTGACCGGTAAATAACTGCACTGTGTCACTGTAATTTCTCTAAAATGTGTACAACCCTGCTCCTAGTGACCCACTGTCCTGAAAAGTTTAGCTCCAACCCTAATCAAACACACCTAAACAAGGTAATCTCTAGGGCTTTGTCTGAAATCACCCCTATACCCTTAAATAGGGCACTCTTTGATGGAACGGCCAATTGTAGTGGTGTCTGAAACCATAGTGGACATTTTATGAGTGCACTAATTTAATCCAATAATACAATGCAATAACGAGTAGAGTGTAAACTGATGTACACTCTACAGCTAGAGAATTCCCTTAAGGCACTTTGAGGGTCATACCGAGTGAATTCTCCAGTCTTGCCGGAAGATGGCACCCGCAGATGAATCATCCATCCATTTTCCGAACCACTGGTCCAATGTGGCTACAGCATAATATATAAAGGTATACACATTTTTTTTATTGATTATTAAATGTTTTAATTAGGGTTTATATGTGCTAGTTACCATGACAGTTAAATATTTTCATTACTACTGGAGCTGCCAGTTTGCTAAGTTTCAAATTATTATTAAACAGCAAGCATAAACTATGCAAAAACGTCAGCCCTTCCGGCACACTCAATGTCCAAATTCACTCAATCGTTTTCATTCACTCCTTCATCTGGACTATATTAGTGGAATAGTGATAGTAATGTACAGAATAATGAATGAGGGTATATAAGGGTAATTTTGAACACAGCTTAGGTTTTCAGTATCACTTGAAAATTACAGGCAGGTGTGTAGAAGCAGATTGGAAGTAAACTTTGCAGGACAGTGGGTCTCCAAGAGTGGTTCTTCAATTAGTCACTATGTTTAAATTAAGTTCAGCTAATACTTTGATAATTCTCAGCCAATTTGATTTAAACACCCATTAAATGTAGCAAGAACCTAATAAAGAAACTAATAATAATCACAAATATTACTATTGTATTTCACAAATAAGTTCTAATGGAGTAATTCTGTAACTATAATAATAATACATAATTTGCCTTATGAAATGGATATTTGACAGTAAAACACTGAGTTAGAGTTGAGATGCAGACGTAAATATACTAATATTAAGAGTAACATCTAATAAATGTAAAAACTTAATTTTATAGGGAAAAACATAAACATAAACATATTTGATTACTATACTAAAAGATTACATTCAATATGAATATGCCACATTTCTGCCACAATACCATGGTTACAGTCAGTGTTACTACAGTAAATTTGTGGATTAAAAAACATTTTTACAGGTACTGTAGAAATATCACTGTGCTACTGTATCCTGTACTATTTTCCAGGAGCTACACCTACTTTGCCACAGCAAAAATGAACAGTTTTGCCCATGTTAAATGTGAGTTGCAGTGATTAGATAAAAAGACAGTATACAACAAAATAATATCAAACTTAAGTATATAGTAGATGAAATAGTATTTCAACAGTATAAAATGAAATACAACATGATAGGTCTTCGGAAATTGTCAAGGACCGTTTTTTTTTTTTTCAAACCAACGTACAGTATGCACAACAAAAAAAGCACATGACAGAACTCTGTGAGGAAAACGCTGTAATGGCACAGGATGAAAGTTGAAGAATGGGGAAGCACTGTCATCAGAGACAAACTGAGATGTAATTAATAAAATACTGTTAGCGCCACCCTCCATTTCCCGTTTCATGGCAGCAACAAGAGGGAGCAACACTTAGCTCCACACTGCTGCCTTCATAATCTATTCCCTCTGATTGTCCCTGATTCCCTCTCTCTCTTTCCCCTCCGACGCTCTGCATGCCATTGCTAACAAGCTCAACCAGCCACCAATACATCAACTGCTTCTTCTTGTCAGGCCAGCCACTTGGCCACATCACACGCAATTACGCCACTTTACACAAAGCCCATTTTGCATAAAAGAAATACAACACAAGCCATGCTCTCCACAATCCTTGATTCTCTTTGATAAATATGAACCGAGATCTGATGCAAAGAGCTTTGGTCAGCAGGGCATAAAGGTATCTCCTTTGTATGATCGCATATTTTTGATGCGTGTGAATTTCCATTTGTTTGGTACGCGTTTAAGTTTGTGTTCAAAAGACAAAGGTGAAGTGTCTGAGATAACAAGAGCCAGGAAAAAACAGAGCCTGACGCTTATGCATACATTGCGAATATCCGATAGCGGCAAGGCATCGCATTTCCGTCTGCTTTTCAAAGGATGCAATGAATATTTAAATATGCATTGAACTGACAGGCTAACTTATAAAGAATCTGAATGAATAAGAGCTGGCTCCTTTGTTGCAAACTTTTCTTGATGCCGCCACGCAACTCTGAAGAAATAAGGGGAAGGAAGAGAGGAATGTGAAGAAATGGAGCAGGAATTAAAGAATTAGTCAGACAAAGAAACTGACAGGAAATCGAATTCATGGTTTAAAAGAAAAGACAGGACACAGTGGCAGAGAAACTTCTGAAGCATGATTTCAAGCAGATCCAACATGCCTCGGTCCACTCCATTTAACGGGTGAGATGCTGAATGGGCTACAACAGTCTATGGGTTTGTTTGCTGCTTGTTTTTCCGCTGAATGGTCTCTTTGAAGTGTGTAGCTCCAAGATGAAGCAGCACAGCTCATATTCACTTATTTTCAAATGGCAAATATTTACCGCAGTGATTTAAGGGCTGTGAGCAGACCATTTATTTGTGGGATTTGTGTGTGGTTGGTTTGTGTGTGGATAGATACCACAGCCCATGTATTACCTCATTCAGGTTTATGCCTTTTTCCAAGCTTTCTCCATGGGATGTTTTTTGTTTTTTGTTTTTTTTTGTTTTTGTTTTTTTTGGCAACAATAGGAGTTCTGTTAGACAGTGTGCCAAAAAAAAAATAGCAAACCTCATTTTTTCCCAAGAAGCATGTGCTCCAAGGTTGAAAAATTTAAAAGCACATTTACAAAAATAAATGGACTAACCGTTAGTCAACAAGAAGAGGCTTAGTCAGATAAAAATTTATTAGTCTCTTAGTAGCAGGGGAAAAAAATCCACAGGAAGTGGTGAAGTCATGCAGTCTGTGACGGACAGATTGTTAACAGCTGGTCTATGTGATAATTACAGTACATCGTGCAGGACATCCAAACGCTCGCTTATCATTTATCAACCTCAAATATGGCTTATCATCTGAAACATGTTAGTAGTAGCAACTTTACCTTGTTTGTTTGCTCTAACGTTACCCTGACGCAATCACTTGCACTTAAAATACTATGTCGATTTTTGGTTTACAGATAATAGTAATAAAACTTTTGGATCTGTAAAGAGTCTTATACTTTCATTTGTGTGCGCTCACAATAACAACAAAACATTGTGCTTTTGTAAAATAATGAAAGCAAACAGGGTGCGCTTTCTGCCGTCTCTTCTCTGTGAACTTGAGCGCAGCAAAAAAAAAAAAAAAAGTTAAACTTGCCTCAGAGACATAAAAAAAATATATCTATAAAAAAGCGAAATGTCTACGTTTAAATGAACCAATTCAACTGGAAAACAAATATATATATAATATGAACGACTACTAGTCGACCAGACTAGACTTTAGTCGAGGGCAGCCTTAGTATGCATAATGCGGGACTTTTAATTATAAACAAGCCCAAAATACAATGGACTCTTATTTTTGAATTGTCTATTGCCAGCTACTTACTTAAAAAGATAAGGTAGATCAAATATGCACTCTTACAACCATTATGGCATTATGGCATAAAAGCACTGTATTCATTGATTGTGAACTACTCTGAAAATCCAGGATATGTTGGAATATTCCAAATAATCACTCAGCTTTGATCCACACAGATAAAAGACAAAAACAAGGTCACAAAAACACATTCTGGCCCATGGGATGCTATCGTCTCTTTCAGGAATGTATGAGATCCCCTTAAAGCTCTGAGAGCCAGAGGTTCTGCTGGATCAGATAAAGAACAGAGTTCACCAAACCTCACTGTGACTAATGACCCAGGCAAGCCCATCTTCTCTTCCCAGCCCTCATATCAGCTCCTATGACATTTAAAGCAGAAAATGCCAGTGGCTGCTGGAGAGGAGGGAAGGATATATAATGGAAGGCAAGGAGGCAGTGCAGCTGATTCAATAACGGGTAATAAAGCCCCTCATCATGCGCTTCTAACATCATAGATGCTTAATCCATGCCAAATGAGACCCGGAGTGATCACAATAACAAACATATGCAGAGAGCTGATCTTGGATCAGCTAGTCAGCATGCTAGTACAGTCCAATGAATCTGCACCAGGCCAAGCAAAGGTAGTGGTCCAGAGTCACACACACAGGCCCATAGCTTTCCAAAAACTCCAAATTAGGAAGCTCGGATAGGGCTTCTCCATCTTGGAAACAGCTTGCCCTCCCATTTCTCCTCCCATGTTCCATGTCGCTCTACCTCCCAGCCTACTGATGGAATAAATCATGGCGGCACGATAGTTTTAATGGCTTTTTAATGAGTCTAATGTTTTCTGTTTTAATGAACTTCTTACATCAGCTTTAATCATTTTGAAGGAATGAGAAATGATTGAGGAATGGCCTACATTAATTTAATTTACTGTTCAATCTGCCCAGCAGACTCCTCCATCCAGAAACAAGAGTAAGGGGGGAGGGGGGACGACAAAGGAACTTGTCTAGTCTGATCTGCTGAGGCAAACAAGTGTAATTTACGACGCAGCATTAAATGCTTGTTGTTTCTTCCTTATCACCAATTAAATAGCTTTGTCGTGACCCATTGATTTGGGTTAAAATCCCACAAAATAAAATGTGGCTTAGAGCATCAACACGTTAATCAATCTAGACAACTGCTTGTTCCTCTGGTATGAGCTTGTCAATCACATTGAAAAACACCGGAGAATGAGCTGACGGGGATAGAGAGCCCTGGATATGAATGGATAAGATGCTGTCAACTAGAATGGGAAAAAATTAAGATTGATTTAGATTCAGCATTAATTCTTTAGTCAATGAACACCTGCCTGTCCACCACGCATTTCACTGAGTGCAGGAAAAAATGCCTGCCATCCTAAGTATTATTATTAGTATAACCCATTTTGCATTCATTTTTACAATTATATTCAGTTTAATTTGCATCAAACATGTTGGTAAAGAAGCCTTTTAGCCTTAAGTGCATGTGTAACCACAAAGATCTAAGCCGCTGATCAGTTTATTACAGTCTCAGAACTTCAAATGCATGGGATGGTGATGTGCTTCACCATCATTATGGACTAAAGCAAAAATAAAGGTGCTCAACAACAAATAAGTCACTTTGGATCAGTGTCCATGAAAAGAAAGATCCAGGCACATTCTCTGCTCTATCCATTCATGACTGACCCCTCTGAACTGAGCATCACCTGAATGCCGTAAACACAGCGTAAAGGTTATAAAAAAAGGCAAACTCAATCTTCAGAAAGCATGTTTATTTACATAGTGAGAGACTTTGATTTGAATGCTCGATCAGCCTGTAGTTGTTTTAATAGGGCAGCAAACTTCAAAGCTATCCTCATTAGCCTCCAACACTCCTCATCACAGCACTGTTGAATATTTAAGACATAAGATCAATGATTTCTTTTCTCACTTGCATGATATACACGTTACAATTAGCCTTTCCCTCACAGCCAGTGCCACCACCAATGGTTTTAATTTCACTTTTTAAGATTTCCCCCTTTATATGCAAAATTGGTACTTAAATCCGCTCGAAAGGTGAATGGTTATAAAAAGAGCCCTTAATTACCATTATGTTTGAAAGGGTAAGAAAAAAAAATAATCCCTCACTGCTCCACAAGGAGTTTGCCATTTAGCCACCCAACAGGAAATTGCATTATCTCCACACACAGGATGTAGAAAATCCAATATCCCAACAACACCAGAACACCAACTATCAAGGATTAGGGTTCCATAATGAATTAACATCACTCACTTGCACCCTGTCTGTTTTTATTAGTATTACTAGAATATCCATCTTTTGTTTTAGATACTCCACCAAACATCAGTCAGTAAAGGTTTGTGTGTGTGTGTATACATACATACATACATACATTATATATATATATATACATTATATATATATATATACATTATATATATATATATATATTATATATATATATATATATATATATATATATATATATGATAAAAAAAAAAAGCTGATAAATAAAACACTATGGCACAAATTACAGAGGTTATCAGGCATTGATGTATTCAAGGTTCTCCAGTGTAATATTGGTTAAAATTGTGGATTTTGCTGGTAAATGATATTTGTAGGTTTAACAAAGCATTTAAGAGAGGGTCCACCTGCATTCATCCCATTTCCATCTTTATCTATCATTATAACTTTGCTGAAGGCCAAACCAAGGACAACACAGTAAACGAGCACAAGTGCAAATCCCAATTTCAGCTGGAGGTTTTTATAGGGCTGTTCTCATCCCCTGTGGCTGGAATTGCTTTGTGTTACTTTAAATGTTTGTCCTTTATGGATGTGGCTGCAAGGTTCAGCTCCACTGGCCATATAAAACATCACTGCACTCCTTATAGGAAAAGCTGAGGGATGTTTAATGACCCAGCGCTGAATCTCTCAGTAGCTACTGACCAGATGAAGGTGCTTAACATTGACATGCATACACAAATACACAGTAAAACACACAAACATTTAGTGACACAAGCACCATTCTGTTTGTGTGTGCATATAAGCCTGAGCTGTATCTCACTTTTAGCCACCATGATTACAATGTGCGCAGGTCAGTGCTCCCACTCAAAGCACACGATTTACATTTCCATTTGTTTTCCCAGAACTACAGCCCAGAGACGAGGCCTCTCCTAAGAAGCTCAAAGAGTTCGATTACCATGCTGCATAAAGATTGCGGTAACTTTAAGCATTGAAAGAAAAATAAATGAAAAACAAAATCAAGTTAAGAAGTTGTTTCAGCTGAGCTGCAGTGTGACGGTCATGTGGTACATTTATTAGGGGTTTTTTTGCACTACCACAACCATACAATTTCCATCTCAGCACAGATGGAACTATAAGGAATACCTTAACTTAAAATGTAAAATGTATGTATTTTGCATCATCGAGTCCAGTAATCGATATACCAGAACTATAATACATTACATTCTCAATTAAAAAAAAAAAAAAAAAAGCCAGATAAATACCTCATGTCACCTCATGTCTAATTAGTGGCTGATATGCCCAGGACTGTTGATATTCAACCAGTATCAGGATGGGGACTGTTCACATTACATAATTCATTTGGGTATATCTAATGGGCTATCTTTGGTCTCATGAATGTGTTATTTGTTTTTGTTTAAATCATTTTGATATCAAAATTTTATGTTTTTATTTAACTTTAATCCTGTACTAGAGTGCTGCTTTTGTACCTTTGAATTGTTTGCTTGTGTATTTCACTTGTATATTTCCTATTGTACAAACTTCTTATGCTTGTATAATGGATATTATTGTTCAATAAACTACTGTTACGCCAGTAGGTGGGACTTTATGAGTGAGAAGTAGACCATTTATTCAGTCAATTCATTTAAAAATGCTGATTTGTTCAGGAATGAGACATTGGTTTTTTTTTTGTTTTTTTTTTAAAGAAATTATTTGAACCTTGCACATCACCTTACCAGGCAAGGTAACATTGAATCTGACGCGTCAGCGGACACTGATATAGCAAACTGATTGATTTTCACAAATTTATAACTTGATCTAGAGAATGAAAGCTCTAACAGAAGCAGGTAGTCACACGCTCTCTCTATCTGTATTTCTTAAGCGCCATTGCTAGTTCTAAGAAATATCCTTAAAGCTAAGAAAGAACTGGTGTGACATCATTTTGAACAAAATCAGGCCCAAACTTCGGGAGTCACAGTTTGCAAAACATACTTAAAAGTTAAGTTTGCTCTAGCTGGTAAACACCTTCAAACTACCATTGGTGTGTGGCGATTACGTAATAGATAGGCGTGGCTCTTAGGCTCAACTGCCTTTCACATGGAAATCTTCTCCAGTTCATTTCTTCTGATCAGTCCGTAGAGGACTGAGTAAAAACATGAACACACTGGAGAGCCGCTTTATCACAGAAATTGAAGTTGTAGTTCTAATTGAAAGAAACACCGACACTGTTTTTTTCATGATTAATACTGAAAAGCTGCTTGCTTTTAAACAATCTACTATATAAAATGCTTTACTGGAGTGCCGAATTGCAGAGCTTGCAAACATATCCCCATCGCTACGATGAGATGTTTCTTAACTACTGTTTTCTCTTAATTTTCTTATTGAAAAGAATGCGCACAGCACATATTTACATATTTATCTAAACACCACTCTCAGCAGTGCGGACAGCATCAGAATGTTTGCTAACAGTATACCACAGGTCAAATACTGTATTTCAAAATTATTTTTACCCCTAAGAAAAGAACGGAAAATAATTTTGCCATGAGTATATCAAAGTTTGGGTTTTTTTTTAAGACACTCTGTGGTCATTTCTTTTTTAATCTTAAAAAAATGTGGTTGCACATCTTTCCACTAGCATGAGTATTTCATTGAGGTTACTTTTTCCAAATGGTTTAATATAATGTTGGACATTAGAATTCCTTTTAATTTAGACAAAGAAAGGAACCAGAGCTTTACCTAAGAACTAGTTCACTAAGAGAGAGAAAAAAAAAACCTAGCAGCCATGTCACAATGTCAAAGCAAGTGTAGTATCACAGTATGAGATGGTTGGTTTGAGTGTCAGTGAATGAATGAACGAATGAATGAGTGTGTGTGTGTGTGTGTGTGTGTGTGTGTGTGTGTGTGTGTGTGTGTGTGTGTGTGTGTGTGTGTGTGTGTGTGTGTGTGTGTGTGTGTGTGTGTGTGTGTGTGTGTGTGTGTGTGTGTGTGTGTGTGTGTGTGTGTGTGTGTAGAGATTGCAGGAACGAGTGAAGGAACACAGTTGTTACTGTAAATACTATGGTGGGTATTGGTGGTCTGATTGGAGAGATAAGACTGTGGAGGGTTATTTAGAGAGCTGCCAAAGCCTGTCACTCTTCATCGTTGTTCAATTACACTCCTCATCCACAGCACCCACCGAAACAGCTCATCTTTCTAAATCATGAATGTCACAGAAATACAATTTTACTTTGACTACAGACCACTCCACCTGTCCTTACGCTGACAGTAGTCGCTTTGTAGAGCAGAAGTGATTTTAAGAGAGAGAGAAAGAAATGAGAATACATTCTCTATAGTCCAATTCAATCTCAACAATAGACTCGCTCTGACTGTGCATGAGCGATCAGATTGTATACAGAAAATACAATGTTTGAGAAAGAGAAAACCAAGAATGAAAACCCTAACAACTAGCTCACCCTAATAAAATATCTTGAACACATGGAAACAAGATAAGCACATACAGAAAAGTAAGCGCACTGCAGTCATGTCTGATTCATGAACAAATCTTTGTTTTAAATCGAGAATCTTGATTCTCATTGTTGAATGATTCAGATGAAATAATTTGCAAAGCAAAACCATTTGTAAATCTTGGGTATTTAAGTATCTAGGTTTGTTGGAGAATAAAACAATTTGTGTTCACTGATATATGGCAACCATATATCACGTAAGAACGTAGATTTGTTTTCCCAAATAGGCCAAAATTTTATCTAGAACAAACACAATAAGAATCTCATTTAAGATGGAGAATCCACTGGAACATAAACTGGAACACCAGCAAACCATTTTTTTATTAGGTTCATTGAAGCAGGCCATCTGAATTAAATTAACCACTTTACTAACTGCAACTCTAGCCAGCAGAGATGAGGGTGCAAAAAGATACTTTTGGAGAATGTAGAAGACAGGATGTCAACAGCTAATAGACTTAATCAGAGAGGAGATGGAAACATCCAGACAGCCACAGAGACAGATTAGTGATTGTAAGGTGACCTGAAGGCAGTGACATCACTTGCTTACTCCCCCAACCGGTTAACATCTGGGCCAGGCACTGCTGTGAGCCTCGCACTAGAGGCCAGAGACATCTGTCAGCCCTGACAGGACCCACATCGATGGATGCTGGGACGAGCATGTCATATATTACTGCTGTGTGACACTAAAGGCAATGAGGCAGACAACTGGTCAACTAAGTTAAAGGGTATGTCCATGACTTGCCCTTCAACCGTGAAGACAAATGGGTCAAAAAACCCTGCAACACCAAGATATTTTGAAGAAAAAAAAATGCTTCAGTTGTTTTATCCATACAATGAAAGTCATTGGGGTCCAAAACAACATTGGACCCCATTGACTGAGTGTACAGACAAATATATATACAGTGGGTACAGAAAGTATTCACACCCCCTTAAATTTTTCACTCTTTGTTATATCGCAGCCATTTGCTAAAATCTTTTAAGTTCATTTTTTTTCCTCATTAATGTACACACAGCACCCCATATTGACAGAAAAACACAGAATTGTTGACATTTTTGCAGATTTATTAAAAAAGAAAAACTGAAATATCACATGGTCCTAAGTATTCAGACCCTTTGCTCAGGTGCTGTCCATTTCTTCTGATCATCCTTGAGATGGTTCTACACCTTCATTTGAGTCCAGCTGTGTTTGATTATACTGATTGGACTTGATTAGGAAAACCACACACCTGTCTATATAAGACCTTACAGCTCACAGTGCATGTCAGAGCAAATGAGAATCATGAGGTCAAAGGAACTGCCTGAAGAGCTCAGAGACAGAATTGTGGCAAGGCACAGATCTGGCCAAGGTTACAAAAAAATTTCTGCTGCACTTAAGGTTCCTAAGATCACAGTGGCCTCCATAATCCTTAAATGGAAGACGTTTGGGATGACCAGAACCCTTCCTAGAGCTGGCTGTCTGGCCAAACTGAGCTATCGGGGGAGAAGAGCCTTGGTGAGAGAGGTAAAGAAGAACCCAAAGATCACTGTGACTGAGCTCCAGAGATGCAGTCGGGAGATGGGAGAAAGTTGTAGAAAGTCAACCATCACTGCAGCCCTCCACCAGTCGGGGCTTTATGGCAGAGTGGCCCGACGGAAGCCTCTTCTCAGTGCAAGACACATGAAAGCCCGCATGGAGTTTGCCAAGATGGTGAGAAATAAGATTCTCTGGTCTGATGAGACCAAGATAGAACTTTTTGGCCTTAATTCTAAGTGGTATGTGTGGAGAAAACCAGGCACTGCTCATAACCTGTCCAATACAGTCCCAAAAGTGAAGCATGGTGGTGGCAGCATCATGCTGTGGGGGTGTTTTTCAGCTGCAGGGACAGGACGACTGGTTGCAATCGAGGGAAAGATGAATGCGGCCAAGTACAGGGATATCCTGGACGAAAACCTTCTCTAGAGTGCTCAAGACCTCAGACTGGGCCGAAGGTTTACCTTCCAACAAGACAATGACCCTAAGCACACAGCTAAAATAATGAAGGAGTGGCTTCACAACAACTCTGTGACTATTCTTGAATGGTCCAGCCAGAGCCCTGACTTAAATCCAATTGAGCATCTCTGGAGAGACCTAAAAATGGCTGTCCACCAACGTTTACCATCCAACCTGACAGAACTGGAGAGGATCTGCAAGGAGGAATGGCAGAGGATCCCCAAATCCAGGTGTGAAAAACTTGTTGCATCTTTCCCAAAAAGACTAATGGCTGTATTAGATCAAAAGGGTGCTTCTACTAAATACTGAGCAAAGAGTCTGAATACTTAGGACCATGTGATATTTCAGTTTTTCTTTTTTAATAAATCTGCAAAAATGTCAACAATTCTGTGTTTTTCTATCAATATGGGGTGCTGTGTGTAAATTAATGAGGAAAAAAATGAATTTAAATGATTTTAGCAAATGGCTGCAATATAACAAGGAGTGAAAAATTTAAGGGGGTCTGAATACTTTCCGTACCCACTGTATATATATTTTTTTATTATTTTTTTTTATTCTTTGTTCCACAGAAGAAAGTCAGTCATAGAGATTTGGAACAACATGAGGGTGACTAAATGACAGAATTTTCATTTTTATGTGAACACACAACAAAGACGATTTGTTATCAGTCAGTAGGTAGCTCCACTAAAGTTTAGGAATGAAAATCTCTTAAAAAAAATAAATAAATAAAAATTCCAATGACACAGTCAATTGATATGTTTTGCGACATTTATTGATTTGGCAGCTTTTTATGTTCTCAACAATTTGCCAAAGAATTGTATGCATATGCCTCTACAAGAACAGACAAAATCAGTGCCATCAAGCAGAGAATAAAATCAGTCTTTCTCCATTTCGCTCTTCCTCCGCTTCCCTCAATCGCACTCGCACAAACACTTATTTGCTGTGCCAAATTTGGCAAAGGGGTAGAAGGGTTACCATCTGTTACAAAGAGCCGTACAATGCGAGATTTAGTTTTTAATAGCTGACTATAGAGGAGAGACAGGCCCCTTCACACTAGTTGGCAACATCTGATGAGAAGAAGAGGGGGGAAAAAACAAGAATGTTAGGCAATCAGCCATCTGGAATACTCCGCCGAATATTCGAACAATTTTCAGACAAAGAAGAGAATTGGCAGACTGCTTCCAAAAGGGCTCAATTTAGTTTGAAAAATGGTGCTCATATATATAATGGGGGATGCAGGCAGGGGAGGGAGAGCCTGTTCCGTCCAATCAGGGCGCTTGGCGTACAGTCATTTACATCTAAACAGTCGCAATGAGATAAAATATAAAAAGACAGTCGTTCTAATTGTGAACAGGTCTTTTTGTTCGGCTTTTCTGCATCCCAATCAAAGCGGATGTGATTTTTTTTCGAGATTAAGACACCAACTGCTCTAATTCATTAGGAGAGAAAAGAGAAGAAAAACAGGCTTTACACATCACATCTGTTCCCCCCAATGACTGACTAATAGACGGCAGAGTACGTCTCCCCACAGTGCTTTTGGAGATGGGGAACAGAGGAACCAGATGAATCCATTGTGAGTGAGTAGAGGTGATTCATCTTGGTGGAGCTGGCAACCTACCGACCCGCCCCCCTCAAGCACACACGCAGGCGCACAAACCCAGGAGACGGATGGAGCCAACAGTCAGCTTCACACCATTTACCTCCTCAAGGCTGCTGATGCAGGGCGCAGAGGTGTGTGTGCTGGAAAGGGGGTTATATATGAGCTGGAGACCGAACGAGAGGGGGAAACGAAAGACAGGGTAGACAGTAAATGAAGGACAATCTGCTTGTCACGCATGACTGGTTAAATCGGAGATGCTACCTTGAGACTTTCTGCTGGGAGAGTCTCTGGAGTTCTCTGTAATAGTGACTGAATATGGCATTTCTCACCAGTACAAGCACAGTCCATCTCTGCTTACCTCCGCTCGCCGTTGTGAGACCAAACTCCAGCTTACTGTCACACAATATGCTTCTGTTCTGAATTACCATAACATAATATCAGAATGAGACACTGTGCTACATTTTTCTGTGGTCATAATCTTTGCATTAAGGTATGACACATTTATAGCGACTGCAAGTTCCTCTTAATGCAAGGTTCGGGAGAACTTGATAATCTAATACCTATCAATTACACAAGAACGTTTAGTTTATCTCTCTCCTGGCACTCATGGCTACAAATGTCCCTCCACCATCCCAATGCAATCTTTCTGTAATCTATTGGTAAATGATCAAAAGAAGAAAAAAAAAGGCCTTCTTGCATAGCAAGCCACATTGTATGTCGACTTTGATCTCTGTCACCTTCTAGAATAAGACAAGGTGACAAGGTGAAATGCTTACTTTATGGACTCTATTCAAACTTTGGGCTTTTATAAACTTTACACTTAAGAAATTTAAGATTAATGTATGTTTGAAAATTTCCCTTTGGGTTAAGTGCAATTCTTTCTGTCCTTTATCATTGGTGCTTCTCAGATTGCATGATATGACCCTGGGTGAAAGGCAGACAATGGCATATAATGTTGGGTGAAAGAGGAAATCCATGAATAGAATCTGTAATTAGATTAGATAATCAGGTAACAAATTCAATAGAATCTACTTCATAAGCAAACTCACTTGGATGTGTATTTCACAAATACAGATTATATGAGTTAATGTCAAATATGAAGAGTTCCACTGTTACAACTTACCCCACTACTAGGGTGAATTGTGACACAGGCTGGGAATAGATGTAACAATGAGAGGTAATTTGTGGAAAGAAGATCAACACTACCTAGGGCCTAATTTATGCAAAAACTTTATTGAATAACAAAGAACAATCGGTTTTGAATGAAGTGAACAATTTAAAGTGACAAAAAACATTGCATTTCATTTAGGACTTTAGCACACCTTAAATCTTTAAAGTCATATTTGGACTTTAGAACACCTTCGATCACAATTTAGTAGTATGGTGTAGGGCCTCCTATTGGGACTAATAAAGCATCAATTAATAGGAATGACTTAGGAATGACTAATACACGTTCTTCACAGTGGCCAGAGGGAATCAGAGTCATTCCTCTTCCAGAAGAGTGTTTCAGGTCACTATGTGATGCTGGTGGAGGAAAACATTTTCTGACTTGCTCATCCAAAATACTCAAAAGTGATATTTAGACTGTGCCGGCCATGAGAGATGTTCAGCTTTCACTTCATGTTAATCAAACCATTCTGTCACCAGTCTTGCTGTTTGTATTGGTGCATTATCATGCTGATACATGACACACCCTTCAGGGTACAATGTTTGAACCATTAGGTGCACACACTCATCCAGAATGGTTAAGGTCCTTGACAGCCCATCAAGCACAGCAGGGAATGCCATGATATTGCAGCCCAAACCAATACTGATCCACCCCCGTGCTTCACTCTGGGCACACAACAGTCTGAAAGTGTTAAGCTTCTCTGGGGCTTCTCCACACTGTAACTCCCACGGATGTGGGAAAGACAGTGAGGGTGGACTCATCAGAGAACAATACATGTTTCACATTGTCCACAGCCAAAGACTTGCAATGTTGGCACCAATGACACAAATATTTGGCATTGGCACGAGTGACCAAAGGTTTGGCTATAGCAGCCAGACCATGAATATTGACTCCGTGGAGCTCCCAATGAACAGTTTGCGGAAACAGCAGAGTTGAGGTGCAAGTTTAATTCAGCAGTAATTTGGAAAGCTGTGGTTTTGTGTTTTTTTAATACAATCCGGGTAAGTACTTGGACACCCCTTTAAGACAGCTTCCTTTTGTGTCGACAGTTACTCCTGGTGGATGTGGTTCATCCTACGTGGTGGTATCCCAACATTACCCTGGATACCATAGCTCTCAATACACAACAAAGACTTGCTGTCCTGGTAACAGAGACACGCACTAACAATTTGTCCTCTTTTGAACTCTGATAACTCTCCCATTATGTTGAGTGGATTGCAATATTTTATGTACAGCTGTGCTACAGTATTGCTCGGCTAATTCAACCTTCACACTCTGCTCTTACTGATGGAATATAAAATCAGTGAAGATTGGCCAACAGGCCGCAAATATATAGGTGTGAAACCTGTAACACTATATTGGCCAGTAAAGTTTCATTTACAACCCATGTGTAGCTGGATAAAATCCATGATTTTGGATAAATTTAGAATCAATTTGTTGTTTCGAACAAAGATCATGATTCTCCCACAATTCTGAACAGACAACTAAACAAAATAACTTGAAAATTACAAGAGGTTCTGACAAATGTTAATTGCTGCAGTCTATTTAAAATGTTAAATTAATCTGAATCTATAATTAAAAAAAAAAAAAAGCGGTGAATGATTCAATGACTCACTGATAAATACTTCACTTGTTTCATTACTGGATGAATCAGCTTTTTTTTTTTTTTTTTTATGAATCTCTTGATGTTACGGATGCTGGTAGAGCAAACACACGACGAGGACGAGTAATGTATAATAAATCTTTACTTGATAATCCACAGGGAGAAACACAGAATCCAGAGCAGAGCATACACCAACACATCCAAGTATAAACATACAAACAAGACCCAACAAACAACTGAACAAAGACAGGAACTTAAATACACTGACACAAACAAGCTTAACAGGTTAAAAAGGGGGCGTGGTCCAATGAGTGTCCATGGTGACTGAATGTAGAGCAAGTATGGGACATGCTACTGCCAATATATGACACGCTGCTGTGAGCAAGTAAGACATGCTGCTGCTGTACAATATAGCATACATGAATGGACTATATGCACGGTTACTTCCTGGTTGATCGTTAAGCCAGCTCGGGCATTTCCGGTGAACTGTTAGCTGTTCATTCTGTAGTCGTTGTACATCGACACAAAACCATCAATGGTTGACTTTTTAATGTTGTATTCATATTTTAATGCAGTTATCACATGTACCTAATTTGCCAATAAACCAGTTGTATTGATTGCAATAAAGACAAAGCTATTCAGACTGTTTAAAATCGCTGTGTCTGTAATTAGAGACACACACATTTTTTCATCAGCACTTCAAATGTTATTTTTAATGTGGTGACCACAAACATTACTTGTTCATCCTTCTGAGATTGTCCCCATTGTAAAACCGATCGTTTAAAAATGTAGTAAATTCATAATTTGATAGAAAACACTTATTTAAAAATGAAAAAAAGACATTACCACTTTAACCAGCAGGTGACGGCAAAGTAGCATGTATTTGCGCATTTGTGAGCCATTTCCTCTAATCGTTTTTCACTTTGATTTTGACTAAATATTAAACATCATAAAATAACTAGGTTTACAAATACATTTTGTCAATGTGAAGTATGAAATACTTACAAAATCTTAAGAAAAACAATAACTTTTATAGTGAATTGATTAAACAGAAAATGAGTACCGCACTTTTACCTTGTAATCACAGCAGCTCAGTGCAGCGCAAGATCTATGATTTCAGCACACTTATAAAAACACACATTTTATTCAATGAATCTAACTAAAGTGCACAATAAATATTTAATTTTTGAAGCTTTTTTTCACATAGAAGTGTGAAAACTGATAGTTGAACTGAATTTAGCCGAGGAGGAACACTGAGGTACGTCTTTATTTATTTATTTTTTATGCGTGTTACGTTTGAATAACTAAATTAATGCTATGCCTGTCTTTTTAAGTGACTATAATCTGATAATAAACTAAGTATTACACTACTGAAGCTCAACACACCAGCAGATGACATCTCACCGGAAGTTTTCGAGCTGGCTTATATTAATGCAGAAGTTCTAAAGAATGCTCCGTGCATATAGCCCATTACCCGTAGCAGATCTATACAGGTGGAGCTGGGGAAGGTGGAGGGTTTCTGCACTGTTAGGCAAATGCTATTTCATGTATTTGAAGATTGAGCACGCAATCATCTGTGCCCTATAGATAATTCTGTGATTACAGGCAGGTGAGTTAAAGGACCTATTAGCCTGCCCAATAGAGTTTAATGCCAGAACTTTGTATATTATATATATATATATATATATATATTATATATATATTATATATATATATAGATTATATATATATATTATATATATATATATATATATATATATATATATATTATATATATATATTATATATATATATATATATATATATATATATATATATATATATATATATAATCTCCAATCAATTCCTGAAAGACAAAATCAAATCATGCCTCATTCCAGATGCCATTTCACCCGAATATACATCACAATAGGGAAAAAAACTATCGCAACGTTCGTTTCATGCTGATATTAAAACCAAACATCTAAAACTTTAACAACTCTTTTGCTGTCTCAAACTGCCGGCCGGCGGGCCCTTTACGGCCCGCCCGCCCCCGCTACCCCGCCCGCTAAATTATTATTATTATTATCTAGTTGCTACCTGACTGATATGCAAAGAAAAAGTCGCCGTTCTAAGGGGCATTCACATATCGCGTCACATAAGCCGCCGAGCCGCATTCTCCTTCTTTCCAATGCGCTTTCGCTCCAGTGGCGTCTGTCGTTGCTATGCAACCATGAGCCGTGCTCTCAACCGCGTCGCTTCTATTATGAGCGCGCTTGCCCAAATTACAGTAAAAGCACTCAACTTTGAGTCACGAGCGTCGATTTAAACCACCGAAACCGCATCTGATGCAGCCATTAAACGTTACCGATGCTCAAACGGCATCTTGGACAAATGCGCTGCCAGGTGTCTGTCAAGAAACAGAAGAGTGTACAAATGTATTCAGGGATTGTATTTGTTTAGTACTGTGTTGGTCAGTGCAAAATTTTAATGTTATTTAAGCTAACATAAAGTAAGGGAAAATACTTCCACTAAATATTAAAAATTAATAATGTATATAACAATGAGAGATTTTTATTTTTTGGCAAAAGAAAGTTGATATATATATAGCTCCAGTTTTTTGTTTATTTCTGACCCCTCCACACCACAAGTGTTGATGGTTTTGTTCCTAAATTACTATTTTTTTTTGTTGCAATTGATATTATATTAGTAGTATTATATTTTTAATTGTATTATATAATTATATTACACTCTGTAACAATGAGAGAGACACTGCTGTTTACATTTAGTATGGTAAATAAAATATTTATAGGTATAAAGATATTTTAGTAGGCAAATTTGATGTAAATGAGAAATAATGCAAAGGAAAGTAAATTTTCTAAAATGTTGCGCTTTCTTGCGCTTGATTGTAAATATGGCCCTCCTATGAGGTGTCAATAACAGAAACGGCCCCCCACCAATTTGAGTTTGAGACCCCTGATCTAAGGCCCAGTGTTGGTTGTGTGAGCGCTGATTTTGTTATTTACATTATTGCTAGAGGTGACGGGTGTATAGAGCCATGTGTTATTTAGCAACCAGGACAGAGTGTCTTTTTGAAAAGGGTTATGGTATGTACCTCCCTCTACATGCTACTCTCAATGAATGTCCTTCCCTGGACACATTCTCACACATAAACACACACACACACACTTTCACATCCACTCATTTACCCAACAAGAATCCAATTACTTAACTCTGCTTCAGGTTCTATTGCTTCTTGGCTTCACTACCTTGCCAATCCCCCCGTAATCTCCTTTAACAGTCTGCACCCCCTCGGCTCCAACACACATAGGGTTCGCTCCTGACCCCCCTATAAGAAACTGATTAAACGAAAACCGTGATGCCCATCTTGCATTCCCTGGGCCAATGAATACCAATGAGAGACATGTTTTACTGACGTTTTTCTGTACGGTCTTATTTCTCTATTGTAACTGCCCTTGTGATTTTGTGTTAGAGAAAAAACACGAAAACGGTGGAAACAACATTGCTAAAGAAATTCACTTGTCTGTCAGACAGAAAGGACTAAGCTCAAATTTTTCACAAATATATACAATATATATGTGGTATGTGTCACTTCTGGTGGCTTTTCTCCCTCTGAACCCTGGTTAATTTATGATCTTGGTGTGTGGTAATGTTGGCATGTAGCTTTCATATCTGCTGTCCTTTTCTTCAAAAGTGTGTTGGACTGCAGGATCACTTATTAAACTCAATAATGAAGAGGTCATGCATAATTTCATTTGCTGTAGGAGGACCTGGGGACATTTTCTTATTTCAATAAAATACTTGATATTTTCATTTGAAAGGCCATAATTCTGCTGCTGTTACAGATATTGGGGTCACTAATGGTAAATGGGCGATTTATGGATTCAGCACGGCTGGAGAATTTGCTGTTGGGTCCTCGCCAGTTCCTCCGGAGCAAACCGATTCAACGTCCTTTAATAATCCCCACCAATGAGATGGCGGCAGAATCACTCCTGAATCGTCCATGAATCATGTGGATTACCTAAATATTAAAATCTTGCCTCACCTTCCAGTGAGCTTTAAATGTTGTCCTTATACCAAACACAGGCCTTATCAGTTTGTTTACATGCTAAGTTCAGTTTCTTGACTTTAAATGTTTTAAGTTGTTTAAATTTATAGTTTCTCTTTCTGTGCGGTTATATACTGTAGGTCTGTAAACCACTGGTGAAATTCTGGAGATATTAAAACTGGATCACTGAAAATCATACATAAAATATTAATGACCTTGAAGGCACTTTAGGCTTGACAAGTACACGCCTAAAGCGTGGCATCATGTGAAACGGCAGTGAAAATAAAGTAGCAGTGCTGTGAGTGAATGTATGCATATCTGAAGACTCTAGGCTCCCCAATGCTGTTTTACTGTGAAGAAATTACAACAGTACCCCATCCAGTCCCGTCAGCCCATGGGATGGCAAGCAGATGCAATTATAAAAAAAAAAAAGAAAAGGAAAAAGAAAAACAGCATAAAGCCAAATGCAATATTCAAATCGGAGTGCATGGCATGGCATGTAAGGAAATATTTTTGCTCTGTTCCATTCTGTGAAAGTGAGAATGCGGTAATTCCAACTGGAAATTAAATTAATTGAAAACATTTGGGACTCTTGGCGGGATGTTCAATTTCATATAATGTGAGTTTTTGTAAAATATTTATGAAAATATCTATTTACAATACAAGTTCATTTCT
Source organism: Chanodichthys erythropterus (assembly GCF_024489055.1). Taxonomy (NCBI): domain Eukaryota; kingdom Metazoa; phylum Chordata; class Actinopteri; order Cypriniformes; family Xenocyprididae; genus Chanodichthys; species Chanodichthys erythropterus. Next base: position 6,806,887 of record NC_090221.1, on the reverse strand, counting down.
ATTAACAGCATCTGTGACTTATCAATTACCACAGGAATAGTTTCACCCCCAAGTTTGCAAAAACAAAAATCTAGTTTACATTAAGACACATAATGTAATATGGAAAGAGGAACTGCACTGCACCTGGATAAACACCACTAAGCACACGGCTCCAAAAGTACCAGACTTAAAGTGTTAGTTCACCCAAAAATTACATTTCAGTCATTAATTACTCAGTCTTATGTCATTCAACGCCCATAAGACCTTCATTCATCCTCGGAACACAAATTAAGATATTTTTGATGAAATCCGAGATTCTGATTCTGACCAAGATTTCTGATCCCCCAGAGAAAGCAGCGTGATTACCAAATTCAAGGTCCAGAAAAGTAGTAAAAACATCATTAAAATAGTCCACATGACTACAGTGGTTCAACCTTATTGTTATGAAGCGATGAGGACACTTTTTGTGTGCAAAAACAAAACAAAAATAAGAAAAAAATGCAGAAAAAAACACTTATATTGTGAAATATTAGTTTAAAATAATTTTATACAACATCATATGTCTTGGTTCCAACAGTATAGTATTGACCTTTGCCCGTAGAGTATGAGCCTGAACTGTATTTTTCTTTAATATGAGTAGTGTCAGCTGTCTGGTCCCATGGGAGCCATAGTGAGAAGAGCATGCTGGTCCAAATGACTTTCTATCAGATGTGTCCATCTTTATTCGGTTTCTTCCTACTCTCCCTAAAGGACTGTATGAGTCAAAACTACATAAAGTAGTCCACCCTTGGACACTAAAGAGTGAAAGAGAGGGAGAAACAAAGAAAGAAAAACAGGTTGAAAGAACGAGTGATTTGCATATGTTTGTTTGAGGTGTTAAAGCAGATACCGTCAATGGGGCTGGTACTGCACTAAAGTTAGTTTTTGCGAAATTGCATCATATACTGCATTCATGCCTTTATCTTAAAGCTTAGGCTTACAAAAATAAAGTGGAAGGAGAGACTTCCTTTCCTTCAGAAACCATTTTCAGTGTTGTGATTTCTCCTATTCATACTCCCTTGTGTAGATGATGATCTCTTCTGTGGGCAAGACCAAGCAGAGCATCTCCTTGAGAGAAACTCAGTTCTGGAACCACTGCAAACCCACTGATTTTCTACAAATAGCTTAAACCCCATAAGACACACATTATCTCTTTTGTTCTGTTTATACCGTATGGCATGACAAAAACAGTGAATATTAAAATAGAGAAAAGGTCTTAAAAGCTTTTCAGAAAAACATTAACTGGAACCAAATGGCAGTCTGAAAGAGCCAAAAAGTGTGTGTGTGTGTGTGTGTGTGTGTGTGTGTGTGTGTGTGTGTGTGTGTGTGTGTGTGTGTGTGTGTGTGTGTGTGTGTGTGTGTGTGTGTGTGTGTGTGTGTGTGTGTGTGTGTGTGTGTGTGTGTGTGTGTGTGTGTGTGTGTGTGTGTGTGTGTGTGTGTGTTTTGGGGACAGTTGCAACGTGAAATCATCATTTCCATATTGCTAATGGAACTCCCTGCCATCACTAAATTACATGAACACCATGCAGCCTGCTAAGTAAGTTGGTTAATGTCAAATTCAGAGGTGCCCTGTATCACCATGGCAGTTAAAATTCTTACTGAGAGAGTTGGGCGAAGAGGATGATGAGATGAGAAAGCTGTCTTTAGAGACGCTATAACAATGAGCAGAATATTTACCATTCTTCCTGGCTTTCATAAACTTAAAAAAGTTGGGTGTGAAAACAGTCACAAATAAAAGACTCTCCTGATTATAAAAGGTTCTAGTTAGGTGAGATGCCCAGCTAACAATATTGTAATTTCTGAAAATGCAGGTGAGAATACATGCCAGAGATAATTAACATGAGTAAGTAACACTGCCCACCAAAAGAGTCAGTTAAATTGATTCACCAGTTTGTGCCAATTATATTGTCACAGCGAACCTTCAAAAATTCCTTCTCAGTGACCCAAAAAGGGCTTTTAACAAGTTCCTCTTTTTTGTAGGAAGGTGAGGTTTTTGTATAATGGTGATGTGTCCAATTACTGTTGATATCAGAGGAAGAGTGTAAAGCTGTACTTTTATACTGTTTTATTCAGGTATTCAGATTGTGGTTTCTGATTAATAAACCAAACAGCCCAAAAATCTATTCAGACAGGTGTTCTTAACCCCCATAAACTCGATAATAAACATAACATCCATAAACTTGAGATTTCTCAGCCAATTAATTGACCAGCTGTTCCCGAAAAACAAGGGGTCCATGGGGAAACGCTGACTGGTCACCATTGTGACCTCATTCTCAAAGAGCAGCCAGGGGAAGAGCTCCGTTAATGAGTTTGTTTACCTGTTAGTTCCACCTTGAACCTCATATTTTGCATTTTCAGCATACTCAATAGTGGGCCACATTGGCTGAGAACAGATATGACCATAATTTGATAATAAAATGCAGGTTAAAAGCTACAAAGTGAACAGAAATCTACTTACAAGTTAATCAAAAGCTAATATGTGCTTCAATTGGAGTAATATTGAACTTCTTTAAAAGTACAGTAATACTAAAAATTAAGACATGATTAGACCTAGAGACCGTTAATCTGAAGAACCAATTTTAACAAACGGTTAATTGTTAATTGAGCAGAGAAACGTCTTCAGTTGCTTAAAGTATTATCATTATATATATACAGATTTTACCAATAATTTAAATTACATCAACTCAAAAATCCTTAAAAATGTAATTGAGGAAAACTGAATAAATATTCAAGTAGCAGGGGATGTAGAATCGTCAATGACCAGAATTTGAAATCTGCAGAGCTGCCATGAGAGCTGTATTGGTGCAGAATCTGTGTAGGCCTAAATATATTTCAGTTAAACTTGTCTATACCTTGACATAATTATCATCCCATCAAAAATTGCAGATTATTTCCATTTTATGGCTAATAACAGATAAATGGCTCATGATAAAATTCTATACTATTATCTAAATTAAATAAAAATAAAACACTAAACTAAAATCAACAGTTTTAAATAATTGCTACTGTAAGTGAATTTAGGCATCACTGGCATCAAAAAAATGTACATATACATATTATATATATATATATATATATATATATATACACATATTATATATATATATATATATATATATATATACACATATTATATATATATATATATATACACATATTATATATATATATATATATATACACATATTATATATATATATATACATATATATATATATATATATATATATATATATATATATATATATATATAGTTATTTATTTATTTTAAAAATATTTATTATTTATTATAAAAATATATATATATATTTTTTTTTTATTTATCTGCATTGGTCTAATTGTGCATGCTCTTTTTTAAATTTTGAAAAAAATGGTACAAAAAAATCAAAAAAATAAAAAAGTAATTTATATATATATATATATTTATTTATTTATTTATTTATTTATTTATTTATTTTATTTATTTTTACCTTTTTTTTTTTTTAACCATTTTTTTCAAATATGGTACAGAGATTCTATATTGTGCACTTCCAGTTTTGCTTATTTTTTGCACTGATTTGAATTCTTTGGAACAGATTCCAACATAGTAAAATGCTCAGGGGCTATAAATAAATCTAATTCATTATGAATATTTCATAATTACTCAGAGTAGGAATTCACCAGGAACTACAGATATATCATATATCAGCAGGAATTACAGATTCATCAATTTAAGATAAACCTAATACATTTAAAAGTATTCAGATTGTGTTTGATTGCTGCAGGTATGTGTTGGCCTGTGGGAGCTGCTGTTCTCCTGTCTGGGTTAGTGCTGTTGAATGAGAGGTGAGGCTGCTGCTGTCGCACCGGGCCCTCAGGCATCTCACCCAATCCGGCTAACAGGCTCACTGTGGATATTGCTTACACTCATTTCCCAAAACCGATTTGTTTTCCTCCGCTCGACCTGAGTGGCTCTGAAGATGTAATACCATAAAAGCATGAAATCAATAGCCCCGAAAAGCTACTCTCATTTATTATTTTGATGGAGAAAAACCCAAATAACCAAAGCATTCTGGGTAAGTGTGAAGACTGGGGAACTCAACGACATACGACTACAAAAGAGGACACATTCTAATGCACTTTTAAAGCTAAAGCTCCTCTCTCTCTCTCTCTCTCTCTCACACACACACACACACACACGCCTAGACAAACTTGCACTTAGAAACTTGGAGTGAAAGCAGAACAAATCCCACCCCCTGCACTGCCCTCCATCAGCTCTAACGCTGCAATGTGCAGTGCTATCCAGCAGATGGCAATGTTTAGGAGATATTCCTAAATGAATTCATTAAAAAAATACTGTAAAGAACATGCATGAATATTTGAGGAAGAACAAAAACATTAAGAAAATAAGCAACTAATAAGAATGAGAGAATAAATAGGAGAAAGTTGCAAAACAAGGAGAAGAACAGAATAAGGTTGCCTAAGGAAAAAAAAAGTTAAATCTAAAAATCTAAAGTTAAGAATCTAAAAAGCTAAATTATCAAGCAAAATTAAAATCTAAAGTTTATATACACATTCATATATAGCATACTGCCTTCAGACATATTTCTATGTGTTTAATAGAGCTCTTGGTCATTCAAGTATAAAGTTCATCACATTCTGCTTTCAAAGAGCTTAAACTATTTCAATGTTTTATGCACCTGCTGAAATCACTTTTGAAAGGCAACACTCAGTACATATGTCCATATCTCCTCCTCTCCAACTCATACTCTAATTCACCTCTTTTCTGTTCCTTTTCATTTTCTTTCTCTACCTAAAACCCCTGTCTCTAATATGTGACAGAATAAATTGGATAGATTGCCTCTCTCCAGCTCAGCAGTGATAATAGCTTACCGGCTGTAGTTGAAAATCAGTCACTTTACTGTAAATGAGCACTGCATACCGGCTCCTAACACATGTGGAAGGAAATCAATGAGATGTGCTAAAAGTCCCAGGTGCCTTATTTCATCTCCCATTGGAGAAGAATTTGGAATTAGGAGACTTAGATGGAGAAAAATGCTCAAATCCATTAGAGGATGTAAAGGTGGTGTGATAACACCTATGTGTAACATTTAGCAACTGTAAAAAGAGGTTTCATCACAGATATTTTCACGGAAGCAACTGATACTTGTAACTAACACTGAAACTGTGGAGATATGTTAGAAACATTATGAATTAGATATTCATTCTGAGCTGAAGTGAAGATAACATCTACTAGAAAAAAAATGTTTTAACAGGAAATGAATTACTTATAAAGGTTGTTTAGAAATATTTTCAAAAAGAACACATGAGGGGAAAAATAAGCAGGGGAAAACTCATTTCATCTTGTTTCATTTCCGCTTTGTTGTTTTTCCATACTAAACCAAGAGCATTCAGAAACATCTGTAATCTTTATGCTTTTTAACCAATTAAGAAGCATTTCCAGGTAGCCCAGGAACAAGTCAAAAATGCTATGAGCAAAAACTAATCTTTCAGGATGAAAAGGGCCGTTATAAGCCGGTTCCATTTGTGTGATGCTCAATAAGACTAGCACAAATTGTTTCATTGTTCTGAGGAAATATTTGACGCGGCTGCAGTGCTGCACTGGCCCTAATAACAGGCCTTTCTGTTTGCTGATTTATGAGAAAAAGAAAAGGAAAGCAGGTATTTTTTTCAGTATAGGGGGAAAAAAAATCTAAAGAGTCTTCTTACAGCTCTTGATGTCATCTCAAATATAGAGTACAAATTGAGAGTGGATTTCACAGAGAGAGCGATAAACTTGTGCTTCTCAACTTTGAGGAGGATAGAATTCAAAAAGCACCTCATCAAGGTGACTGATGGGCAGTCAAGGATAAAATCAGTCTTTTTGACAATGAAACAGCTTTCATAAGTGTGCCTTTTTGATGCAGCTGTCACTCAATATAAGCTGCTGTTTTAGTGACGTTCCACAAATATGGCACAAATCCTGCAGGCCATTTAGTACGAGCACAGATTTAAGACACACGGAGAAGGTGCATCAAGCAACAACTAGCCCCTCTTTCTCTCCCTCAAACACACACACCAAACTAATTAAAGGCATTTTTCCCAGAAAAGAAGCAGGGGAGGCAGTGTGGGATAGATGAGAATGAATAGGACGTACTGTCCCTGACGTGCTCAAAAAACGAGGATCATTGACAAAAGAATGGTCTTCCTTTCATCTATTAAAAAAAAGCTTCTGTAATGCTTCTGTTTTGCTTTATAAATCCATACTTTAATAGGTAACAACTATAACTTTCATTACATGAATTTCACATGCACACTTATGTGCACATGCATTTATATCTTATGCATCATTTCATTTAATGTGGTCATGTGAAAACAGCACTTGAGGCTTGAAATTTGCATGTGAAACTATCATCACATGAGTTACACTGGGTGCATGTGTGAAATGTAAGAAAAAAGAAGAAGAAAAAAAATGATGCAATTCTAAGAACACTATACTGTCAGGGTTCTGTCACTTCGGTCTAGTTTATTTCTTGGTTTTGTGACAGAGCTCTGACACTCCCGTTCTTGTCGTGTTTTTGTGTGAGCGTACAGTCTCGAGGGTTCTCGGGGCTGTGCGCTCTCTTGTCTGCGTGCCTTGTTTCATGTTGGGAGCGTGAAGTTCGGATCCCGGCACTCGTGTCTAGTTTGGTTTCGGTTTCGTGTCGGGATTCGGACACTCGCGCTCCCAGTCCTGTCTTTATTGTGAGCGCACGGTTTGTGTGTACTTTCACTTGCCGTGCGCTCTTGTCTCATGTTTTGTGTAGCACGCGGTTATTTCCATCTGCCGCGTGCTTTCATGTTGTGGTGTTGTCTTGTGTAGCACGCAGTCTGTTTCACGGGCTGCGTGCTCTCATGTTGTCTTGTTTTGTGTGAACACGTGGCTTATGAGTTTTCATAGTCACGTGTTCATGTCTCGTCTTGTGTAAGCACATGGCTTGTGATTTTGTCTTCATTGGCCATGTGCTTGTGTCTTTGTTTTGTTTTGGTGTGAGCACATGGCTTGTCATGTGTTTCTTTGTGCCATGTGCTCTCATGTCTATTGTCTTGACCCCGCCCACCTTGTTACCTCATTATTGGTTGATTTGCCCCACCTGTCCTCCCTCATTACCTGCCTTGTTTGCTCTCCTATTTATTCTCCTTGTGTTTGCAGTCCTGTGCTGGTTCGTTGTCGTAATTTGTCATTTAATGTCGTATTTTCCCTTGTGTGTCAAGTCAAGTCAAGTCAAGTCCCAGTCTAGTCAAGTTTTATTCTTGTCTGTTTTCCCCCATGGGGTTGTTTCTGTTGTGTTTTTGTTTTTATTTTTATTATAAATAAAAAGCCCTTCCTTCCCTGCATTATTGAGTCCTCGTCCTTCCATACCTGACATATACATGTGAAATTCATTCACAACAGGTCTGTTCCAAAACTTAATGACTTGCCTTGCTGTCTTCTGCCAACATTTCATTATATAAAAATTTGACACTAGAATGTTTTGTTCAACCAATCAGAATGAAGTACTCCAGAGAAACATAAGAATTATACTAAATGTTAATATATAAATGTTGTAAATTTTGGTATTGTTATTAAAAGAATTTATATAATGTAGTACAAGTGAGCAATATGACCAATTTCACAGTAAATTTCACAATAACAATATCACAATAGCTATTTTTACTACAAATGTTGTTATGATGCCAACATGTTCACCAGAGGTGAACAGCGCCACGCAACACGACAAAAGCAAATAGAAACCATTCAAATTAATAATGCTGTCTACACAGAATGTGGCGCAACCATAGACTGTATAAAATAGGATGCAACACGATAAATTCCCGATGGTAAACTGATATCCTGTTCTATTTCTGACGTACTTCAAGTGCACGTGCTACTTCTGATATGAAGGACAAATGCAATTGCAACGGTCACTCTGTCGCGTCCAGTGTGGGCATGGTGTAATGTTAGTCCAAGTAAAAAGTTCTCAAATTTACTGAAGACAAGTAAACAGTCTTATTTAATAAAAAAAGAAACTAATTACAAGAAAAAGGACAAATACATACAATAGAACAAATACACAAATAAAATAAAGAGTGCTTTTAGCTTTTCAGGCAGGTCTAACAGACGTAAGAAATACTACAAAAATGTAATCAAAATGTAAATGAAAAAATAAAACACTGCACAGTCTTCACTGTATAAATTCAATATTCACTGGTTCTTATTAAAGCTACAAATGTTACTCAGCAATGTTTTTTTACAAAGTGACAGAAGCCTAAAAGACCTGCTGCTGACTATATATTAATAAACATCCGATTTTCTCCCAAATGTTTACGGCAACCAAAAATAACACTGTTTATTTTACAATTTGAGCAAAATAAACTGAAAAAGAACTCAAATCAGTATTCACACTCTAACAGATGTCTTTGTTAAAAGCAAGTGCATGTCAATAGTTTGTACTAGGGCTGTAATCGCAGCCTTTTCCAAATTGTGTGCGATAAATCGTGCAGCCCTAGTATATATATTGAATTTATTGAATATTGAATTTATACAGTGAAGCTTGTCAGAGCTGTACGGCTCTGTGATCAGTAGTAAATGGAAATGCTCCTCCATCTGAAAGCCAGAGGGCGCTCTTGCGCAGAAACTTCAAATATGCCCTGCCGCAGAAGAAGATAACACGTGTCATATCGCTGTAGCTGAATAAACAGAAGATTGAAACACTTTGATTAACATGACTAATAAACACATGACTGCCTTATTCTGTGTAAGAAGCCACATCATCTCACAGAGGGATGCTCAATTGTCGTTTGGAGCAAAAATATTTTATTAAATGTTGTCTTTTGTTGGACAGGATGTTAATAAATGCTTCTCATGTCTGGAAAGATGTTTTACTCATGTTGCTTTTTCAAATGGTTTCAAATGTACATTATAAGTGACTCAAACTCACAGTGCTTTCAGATGGATTCGCATTTGGAGCCATACTTCACTGACAAGCTGCACATAAAAAAATAATTGCAGCCTTTGAGATTTCATAAATAAATCGCAAAGAATCACGTTTAAGCGATAATCGCATTTAAATTCAATGTTTTTTTCTGTATCGTGCGATAAATCGTGCAGCCCTATGTACTACGGTTTGCATAGATCAGTCAGGTAGTCGACTATAACAGAGAACAGATCTGTTATTGTTTTTACTGTTGAAGACCTGTGAAATATGAAGAGGCTAATGTTTTTTAATACCGCTAGGTTAACTGTTAAAATTGATTTTATTAATATATGTATGCACAAGTTAAGTTTATGATGTCTCATGTCAATTTATGTGTTATTGATATTGACTGTTAAAAACAAAATTAAATCCATCACTTTAATGTTTTAACAATATATGCAAGAGACGTAATTGAAAAAAATAGGCTGTCATTTAACAAAAACTTGACACAAACTGTTAATTTGTAGGGCTGGGACAATACATTGATTCTTGATTTGCGATGCAATGATTCTGGATTGATAAAAATAGCCCACTACAAACTCCCTTGTTATTCGTTTCACCCTTTTTGAACTTTATGAATGATTATTTTAGGTTTAAGTGGTGTGTGTAAAGGATCTGGAAGCAAGCAGTGTACGGGTGTTTATAAAGCATCTGCTGATTCAGAATTGATTCGAAAGAGAATCTTAGGAAAATATCAGAATCACTCCAGATTCTTTGTATCGTGAATCAAGAATCAACCTAATTACACATGAATACCTAAGTAACTTGGGTATTATTTTGACAAGTAACCAACAAAGAGAATTCAGTAGTTGAGCAAGTACCCTAGTACTGTATGTACGACTATGTTTTCTGGCGTTCCCTAAAATGTCTTGACAGTACTTTGTATGCTAAATCCAACTGAAGGGCCATTCATTCAGACCTCCCTAGCTTAATCAGTTGTTTGAAAAGGGTTTTCAATTACACAAACCGCATCAGCAGTCAAAAATCAGCCTCTCCACTGAGTCACTGACCACATACACATGCACACCAATCAATACAGCCGCCATACATGAGGTTAAGAGAACGAGTTAAACACAGCAGACTTCACATTAGAGGGTGGATTGATGGCTACAACTGCATCCCACCATTCCGAGCCTGATAGGAAGGTCACAAAGACCTGTTTTCCCCCTCACAGGGGCCATTGCTTAAAACAGCATCCCCTCAAGTGCCATCACTGTAAATATGAAGAGGTGCGGATAACAGCACTGGAGAGCAGACACGTGTGGACGAGAGATGTGATCCATCATCCCATGACAGCGGGGAGTGCAGATGTCACATCCCACGGCACTCCTGGCCTATCCTGCCTCTGTTTTTCACTCTATGTAACTCTCATGTTTTCTTCCACGGATGTCCTTTCTTTTTTACAATATTATTGCTATCACTATCTGACATGCAGCCGGCTGCTGAGAGAAGCTGATAAGGAGGAGCAAGGACAGCCTCTGAAATTGAATTCTGCCCAAATGTGGCATTGATGAAGTGGTTTTCATACCTCGCCCAATTGTCTCTATCACACGTCCTGTCCAGGCTTATTAAAGATGCCCTGTTTACGACGCCAAAGCCCAGTCATCTCACATTTAAATAACACAATTGGAAAAGCAAATTCTCTATTGGGGCTTTTTATCTCGGTGATGAGGGAGGCACTGAAGCCTGTCATAATGAGACTATGTCTCTTTGCTTAATGCCTTTTAAAGAGCATCTCCCCCTCCTTCTCATTCACTCTCTTATTCTCTCTGCTTCAGTCTCTCACCCTTAGGCCAGCTTTAATAATAGGATAAAGTTCAGCAAATTGATCCAGTCTCACTAGCTTTGGGGAAGAGTCAATAACACAAGTGTCCCGCTCAGCAAAGAGGGGGAGAGAGAGACAGAGGGGTGGTGGTTGATACGGGAGAGAAAGACCAGGTGTTGAACCCCTTGAGGATGAGTTTGTCAGAAAGAAAGAAAGACAGATGAGGGAGAATCAATTGTGAGTCATACTCTTTCTCACTTGAAGATGTTAAACATTTCTCATTCTAAAAGTGGAGCTCCCATGAGGTGTATTAGATAAGGAAGCTCCGATCTCAGGGTTGTTATAGTTTGGAAAATTTCACTAGTTTTTGTTTGGCTTTGTAGTTTTGTTTTCCATATCAGTATAATAATAATAATAATAATAATAATAATAATACATTTCATTTTGTATTTGTTTTATTAATAATAATAATAATAATAATAATACTACATCTATTATTATTAATAATTATTATTATTGCCATTATAATTCTTATCATTACTAATTATAAAACTGATATGGAAATTAAAAATAAAAAATCATTAACTTTCTACTCAGGGTTTGCTTTACAAATCAATAGCAACAACACAAGCATAATGAAAATAGAAGGCACAAAAGAAAATGTTAAAAATTTGCATTAACAGTTTTTTTTTTTAATCTAGATTTAGTTTCTTTTGCCAGATGCATAATACAACTGCAGTGCTTGCTAACAATGGCTAAGTTTACATAAACTCATAATGATATTAAGACAGTACTATGATGAAGTCAGAATTCATAACCGAACACTGTGATTGTTAATGTGATTATGCTCAGTAAAAGAGTAATGAGGTTTACTATACAGGTATGTAAGCACTTTAAAGGTGCCCAAGAATGCTTTTTCACAAGATGTAATATAAGTCTAAGGTGTCTCCTGAATGTGTCTGTGAAGTTTCAGCTCAAAATACCCCATAGATTTTTTTAATCAATTTTTTTAACTGCCTATTTTGGGGCATCATTAAATATACACTGATATTGGCAGCGCCGCCCCTTTAAATGGCATGCTCCCTGCCACACGAGCTCTCGACTATATTACAGTGCATTTACAAAGTTCACACAGCTAATATAACCTTCAAATGGATCTTTACAAGATGGTCGTCATGAATGCTGTATGCATGCTTCTAATTATGTGAGTAAAGTATTTATTTTGATGTTAACGTTTGATTCTGTATGAGTTTGAGGCTATGCTCTGTGGCTAACGGCTAATTCTACACTGTTGGAAAGATTTATAGAGAATGAAGTTGTGTTTATTCATTATACAGACTGCACATGTTTAAAAATGAAAATAGCGAAGGCTCTCTTGTCTCCGTGAATACAGTAAGAAACGATGGTAACTTTAACCACATTTAACAGTACATTAGCAACATGCTAATGAAACATTTAGAAAGACAATTTAGAAATATCACTAAAAATATCATGCTATCATGGATCATGTCAGTTATTATTGCTCCATCTGCCATTTTTCACTGTTGTTCTTGTTGGCTTACCTTGTCTGTGCACAGATCCAGACGTTAATACTGCCTTTCCTTCTCTAATGCCTTGAACATGGGCTGGCATATATGCAATTTTGGGGTCATACATATTAATGATCCCGACTGTTACCAACAGTCGGTGTTATGTTGAGATCCGCGTGTTTTCCGGAAGTCTTTTAAACAAATGAGATTTATATAAGAAGGAGGAAACAATGGGGTTTGAAACTCAATGCATGTCATTTCCATGTACTGAACTCTTGTTATTTAACTATGCCGATATAAACTACATTTTTGATTTAAGGGCACCTTTAAAATCACATTCCTTACACTCCTCCAATAGCAACATGGACACGTGTTTTATATCGAAAAGGTTCTTAATACAAGTAATTCCTTTGGTCATTTTCAAAAATCAGACTATCAATGCATTAAGTCGGGGGGTGAAAACTTTTTGAATTTGAAGATCAAGGTAAATTGTACTTAATTTGTCTTCCGGGAAACATGCATGAATTTTCTGTTGCTTTCGAAGGGCAGTACTAAATGGAAAAAAATTATGTTTCAACAAAATAAGAAAAATTTGGACATCTTCATCCTGTTCAAAAGTTTTCACCCCCTGACCCTTAATGCATCGTGTTTCCATCTGGAGCATCAGTGAATGTTTGAACCTTTTATAATTGTTGAGTTTGAGTCCCTCTGTTGTCCTCAGTGTGAAAAGATGGATCTGAGAATCATACAGTCACTGCTGGAAAGGGTTCAAATATGCAAAAAATCCTTGAAAACTGAAGAATCGGCAGGACCTGGAGGATTTTTCTGAAGAACAGAGCTCAGTTTAACTGATCAGGACAAACAAGGGACTCATGAACAACCATCACAAAACAAGTTCTTACTCAGGACAGTACTAAATAAAAAAAATAACATGCATTTTGTATGATCTCTTTTATTTTGATTCTGCAAGTGGTTCCCATACTTTTTCATGTAACTGTACATGTAAATGCAGCCAATAATTCAGCGTATTTGACTGAATCCACTGAGATATATCAGATGGCTCAGACCACAGAACATTTGCCAACGTTTGCACAGTTCAGGGAACAGAAACATTCAAGAGACTGTTTGGATCAACTAAAGACTACGTTTCACTGACATTGTTTTTACAATTGTTTACTGAAATCACTTTACTGCATGCTGGTTTATTACAATTTTAGGTTTATCTGCATCTAAATGTAACATACACAAAGCCATCTTTGATTGGCATGTTCAAACAAAACCTACTTTTTATAGTATTAAGGTATAACAAATACACTCAATGCCTATGATAGAACATCAGTTCAATAAAGATAAAACACAGCTTTGAAGATATCATCAGAAGAGAACGACCTATTGGCTGCACTGTGTACAGAAATGTCGAAACACTCAAGAGGCCAGCTCTGGAGAAACAGCAAACGTCTCTTCTTCTGTGCCGTTTTCACCTCAGCCTCTGCTCTATCCCTCTACTTTTTGTCTCTCTCTCAAGCTTTCTTGTTCTTTCAGTCACCGTTTCAGTATGCAGGTGAGGTTCAAACCCAGCCGGACCCTGCGTCTAGCTTCAGTCAAATCTGACTGCCTCCTCTGTGATGTTTAACAAAAACAATGCCCAAATATATCCATATCCCCAAGCATCTGCCCTTCCGTGCCAGTCAGGCCCCCTGCAAGGTTTTTGGTTTGTTTTTGCTCTCTCTACACTTTTAAAAGAGATGACGAACTAACACTTTACCACTGCGGTGGGATCAAATAAAATGCTTGCCCTAATACTTGACTAAACTTTACTTTACGTTCTCTCTCTCTCTCTCTCTCTCTCTCTCTATTATATATATATATATATATATATATATATATATATATATATATATATATATATATATATATATATATATATATATATATATATATATCCCAAAGCCAATTTTGCATCATTTTTTTCTTTTTTTCTGTGAACCATTGCTAACTATGCAGATACCAAACAATTCAGTCTCTCATGACTCAGTGAATAGCAAATGCACAAAGCTCATTATAAGAATGCACATGAAGATATGAGTAAATTGTAAACAATTTTAGAGAACATTGCTTGAATGAACCAAAAGTACTTCAAGAGTTTGTGGGTTATATTATATGAATGAAAGAGGTTATGCTTGTATGCAATCTATCATGTTAAAGCAGGGGTCCTAATGGATGGTGCTAATAGCCCATCTCCAGCTCTGCCAGGCCTCTAAACACTTAAATATACATCTGCTACCACTTCACAGTCATGCGACCCTGCATTTGGGCTGCTTCTCTCTGCTTGTTTTCCAACTCAAGAGCTTTATGCCCCAACAAATAATGGAAGACAAGAGCAAATGCAGAAAAAGCACTTAAGCTAAACAAAAGGCTGATGACTGAACTTTTTTCTTTTTTTTTCCTTCCATTTCATTAATATTTTCTTTTGGATTTTTTGAAACACTTTGATCACTTAGTTCCATGTTTGGCACTCAGCTGGCTAAATATGAGAAACCATTTGACTTCCAGACAATTACTACATTAAGTGTTTCAACAATGGGTTGAGAAAAAGTTCACTTGTCAAATGAAGCCTGGCAATTTTAAAAAATTATACACTGAAATATGTGGAAAGCTTTTAAAAGAAAAACACGTTGACTGACCTTACAGGCTTCTTTCACTTTTTAATCCAAATATGTACAAATTTGATAAGACTATAAAAAATTATATCCCTTAACTTATTTTAAGCTCAATAGAGGGCACATTATTAAACAACATGGAAAAATAAGTCTTCTATGCTAATATAACTCTGTTAGGATACGTGTTCCTTACATAAAGCTATCTTACAGCTTCAGAAGACATATACAATATAGCACAGAAGGCATTTTAAGGCATTTTAGTCCTGTCTGACAGATGCTTTAATTGTATGGAAAACAGCAATTTCTTACTAACCTCTCCTAACAAAGCCTTTCAATAATTTTGTCCTAGATAAATGAACAAGTATTGAACTTTGTATCACAGTCCAAAAAGGCAAACTGTCATGCACAGTAGATAAACAAGCAGAATATTGGAAAATTAAATGTTCCACTATCCTTTTTTCTTTCTTTATCACATTGTGCACATTGACCCAGCAGACTTTGTCAACATTGTTTACTTTCCTTGAAAGGAAGCTGCTGTCAAAGCACCAGAAACTTATTGAGGTGGCAAAACAGCAAGAACAACATCAGAGAGCGTCTTAATATAACTCATCCCTCTGTTTGAGAACACTAGAAAACACAACTGTATATAAGTGTCAGATTTGCAGCAGAATTTTGTGCAGTTATCAACTATACTGGAATACTAGATCCACATCATAACTGGAACACTACAAAGACTTACTCTTGGATGACTCAATTTCACCACAGTATAACAGTTTATTTTTTAAAGACGTAATGTATTAATGGTAAATATGTAGAAAGCATCCTGTAACTCTTGTCTTTAAACCTATTATTTCTACTTCTGTTTGTATTAGACATGATTATACTTCATACAAATGACACTTTCTATATGTGACCCTTGACCACAAAACCAGTCATAAGTTGCACAGGTATATTTGTACCAATAGCCAACAATATATTGTATGGGTCAAAATTATCTATTTTTCTTTTATGCCAAAAATCATTTGGATATTAGGTAAAGATCATATTCCATCATATTCAATATATTTAAGAAATATTTTTGTGAGTGGATATGCATTGGACTTCATTTAGACAGCTTTAAAGGTGATTTTCTCAATGTTTTATTTTTTTGCACCCTCAGATTCTAGTTTTTCAAATGGTCGTATCTCAGCCAAATATTGTCCTATCCTAACAAACCATACATCAATCAGGGTTTATGCAGGTTTCAGTAAGTCAAATTTAAGACCTTTTTAAGACATTTTAAGACCATAAAGACTGAAATTTAAGACCTACACGACGCATTACCAAAAAATATTAAAATCAAAGAAATTCTGAAAAAATCATTTTATTTCAATGAATTCAGTCATTGAAAAAGCATTTATTTAATTTACAGATAAAGCAATCACATTAGTAACCTTCCACACACATCAATGTGCCAAATGCCTTAAAAACCTTAGGCCCAAAATGAAAATAGGCTAAAACAAACTTGCCCTCAAATAGAATAGATTTCATCTCATTATTTATTTACATTACAAAACAGCATATTAATAGCCTAATAAAGATTGAACAGGCTACTCCAACCCATGTAACAACCAATGTAGCACACACACACACACACACACACACACACACACACACCAGATAATCCATTTTAGATAGATAGATACTTACCTCGGGATAATTAGAGTATCTATCTAACATGGATTATCTGATATATGTATGTATGTGTATGTGTATGTGTATGTGTATGTGTATGTGTATGTGTGTGTGTGTGTGTCCCGCACTGTCCCATGAACTGTGAGCCCAGGTACCTCGACTAAACTATTTCATTGTTCCAGAACAATGGTCCTGTTGGTCTGATTTTGGCTTTCACTGAACGTTACGACATACGGCCCGGTAAGAGTACGAATCAATTCCCTCTTTATAAACTCCCCCAATCCAAATCTCGCCATAAGCGATCTTGTTGGGCCCGCAAGAGAACGGCTTCGCGATTACTGAATCAGGGAACATCACTTGGAAGAGATCGCTAATCTCACTGTTGCTATTAAATGAGTGGTGTTTGTTTAGTCACCATGTGTAGTATACAATTCACCTCGGCTTTCGATGTGTCAGTCGCTCCAAAAGTACCCCAAAGGTTGTTCGACAGAGCTGTGATGATATTGCGCTGGAGACCGGAGGGACCAGGCATTGAGGAGGACGACGGCAGTGGTGAGGCTAATTGGCCGAGTCCGCTGAAGGGATTTTGCTGCTAGCTTGTGTTTCTCCGCTCTGGCGTGTGACTCCAGCGCCTTTACACCGCTTCACACCCAGACTCTCTAGCTGATTTTTTTTTTTTTTTGCAAAGTTTGCAGTGAGCCTCGTACCTGGAGCTGGGTACCGCTTGTAACCAACAGCAGAAATCGCTGTGATCTAGCCATGTCTCGTTGAAAGTACACTTTCCCATTTCACCATCCACACGTAGCCGAACTTTAACAAACTCTGAGGAGACGCAGACGTATTTCGCGGGCAGGTATTGCATTTATCACGGGATTTGTAGTTTTATCACCGCGTATACCAACACCAATATACCCCAGAAAGAACTACGACTCGCTACTTTTTTGCTACTTTGTAATAACTTTCAGCAGGTAGCGTTTCTGGAAATGGGTAAAAAAATTTAAGACGTGACTAAATTAAATTTAAGACCTCTGATGAAAATCTGGCCGTTTTTAAGACTTTTTAAGGCCTTAAATTTAAAGTTCAGAATTTTAGACTTTTTAAGACTTTTTAAGACCCCGCGGAAACCCTGATCAATGGAAAGCTTATTTATTTATTCATACTCATTTTTCACATTTGTTTTAGATTAAAGATGACAATTTAAACCAGAGCAGAGTTATTGAGAGCTAATGTGATTCATTGTGTGTTTTTTTGTTTTTTGTTTTTTTTTTCAGTGTACCACCCTATTATGGAATTTCTTTAAAGCCATAAGTCAACCTAATTTATTTGGCCTACTTTTATGATTGCTGAAGAACAGAAGATGCAGTTTTTGGATTGTGAAAGTCAACAAAATGACTGGGAAAGGGAGTTTGATGTTGGTCCGCTTGGCCCAAGCTTTCACGATCCGGTATACCCAGAGCAGTGGGTTGGCCAGTGGAGGTACTTAATGATGAATATGAGGAAGACTGGACTCCGCAGATGTTTTCCCTGCACCTATTTGAAGTTAATCGTGGGGTAGATTTAGAGCTTGCACCGATCTCCAACAAGCAGGAATTTGATATTGCCCTGAACAAAGCCAAAGAGAAGTTTGGATTCCAGTTCACAGGTGTCAGCTATGAACATCAGTATCCTGTGATTATTCCTAATTATGACCCACCATCACAGCCTAGCCCTGATGAAGAATGCAGCTCCAAAAAGAAGAGCAGAGACTCTAGATCTCCATATACATTTACATATATATATCTTCCAAGGGGTTTTTTCCCTCCTAGGACTTTTTTCCCAGTGCTAGCACGCTGGGTTTTTCTCCTAGGGGGTTTTTTCCACCCCTGGAAGTTAGCCGACATTGGCTTAATGTAGCACCATCTTGTATATGTTACATATTACCACGCTTGTTTGTACAGTTTTAACCACTTCCCTTTTTTTCTGTGCTTCTAATATGTAAAGCTGCTTTGAAACAATTACCAATTGTAAAAGCGCTATATAAATAAATTTGACTTTGACTTTGACTCTAGAAAACCTAGGTAGCTTTCTTGCTGCCTCGCTGTCTTATAAGAGAATGACTTGTACGGCAACGTTTGTACATGAAGGTACCTCCTGAAACTGATTTCGGACAGACTTCTGAGGCAGCGTAACAGTTTAATGATCTACAGCAATATAGCGCGTGCTTTGGTGAGAACTAAACAAATATTTAATTATTACAGTAGTAATTTCTCGATTGAAATGATATCAAAATTGAAAATCGTACATTTATACACAAACTGAGCAGCAAACGCAACTTTCAGACGCCATCTTTATTTTTCTAGCTCAACTGTCACAGAATGGAAAGCACAGGATTGTGGGATATCAAAGGCAGCTAAGGATACATCTATGCTTCCTTCAAAAATCAATCTGAGGAAGGTATCTCAGGAAGTGAAGCTAACATTGGATTCGGACGTGCCTTGATGCCTTCCTATCTTGAAATGTGTCCTCAGAAGGCAGCATTTTCAAGTTTTCAGACACAGCCATTGAGTCTCTTGACACAGATGAAAGGCCAAGCAAGAGGAGGTAGTGGAAGTCCCAAAGACGACACCAAGAATATCCACATATTGTCTTCAACATAAAAGGCTATCCATTATGTTACTTCTGTTAAAAAAAGTCTTGTCTTTCACATTCTGTCCATTTTATCATGAAATTCAAACAAATGCCATTTTGCCACTTTTAAATGTGTTGTCACCTCAGTTTAAGGGACAGTGTGGAGCGTGAGTCTTTTCTTCCAGTTTAAAGGCACAATATGTAAGATTTTTATATTAAAATATCCAAAATATTTTGGAATATATAACAAAAAATATAACAATATTATATATTTTGTTGACTTGTGTACCTACATCATCCCAAGCATTTCCAACACTGTTTAAATCCAGAGAAATCAGCAACTATAACCAGTGTAATAGGCCTTGTCATTGAGTCGCCACTCAATGATGTCACATCCACATCCAATTTCCAGTTTTACTTTCATAGAAACCATGGAAACACCAAAGAAGCTTTAATGTATTATGTGTTTTAATAGACATGTGAGCAACCATTTGGAATCAACAGAAAACTAATCATTGTTATATAGCCCAAAAGTACCAAACGCATGCCTCACAAGTAGCAGAATTTTTATTATGACCCGCTTCCGCTTACCAAAATCCATATCATGTCTCATGTAATCATCTGTTTCAACCACGTCAATGTCACTGAAACAGCTTGTGAACAGTCATTTAACACTGCATTTACCTCAATAAAGTTATCCAATGTTCACTGTTCAATAGATAGCTATAAAAAACACTAAAGAGGAGCTTATGTACTGTTAATTATAGGGGTGGTGAAAAAAATTGATTATTGATTAATCGCGAGTATGTTATGGACGAGTATGAATCGATTATTAAATTTTCAAAAATCGATTTTTTATTTATTTATTTTTTATTTTTTTTGCATTATTTTATTTTGTAAAAAATGTTATACCGGGAGTTGAACGTCACGAACGCGCCCAGTTCCAGTTAGCAAGCGCGTGTAACGGCAGCCAGAGCAGGTGTGTAAAATGGAAGAACCAGGAACGAGCAACCAACCGATCCACCCAGCCAGGGGTGGACTGGCCATCTGTGTGATCTGGAGAATCACAGAACGGCTGTTACTCCAGGACGGCCGGCGGGCCGGCCCACCACCCACCGCCACGCACGCAGTCATCATCTGTTTTTTTCCCCCACTAATCTGTTTCACACTCCAGTACTGTAGGGGGCAGCAATGCACCTTTAAGTTGGATGCCAGCTGCACTGGCCGTGGCCGCCAAGTAAGCAGCAAAGACGTTAGATCAGTGGTCTCAAACTGCCGGCCCGCAACTGATCTCAAAAATAAAACATAATCCGGCCCGCTAAATTATTCTTATTCTTATTCTCTAGTTGCTACCTGTCTGATATGCAAAGAAAAAGTCGCCGTTCTAAGGGGCATTCACATATCGCGTCCGCGCCGCATTCTCCTTTCCAATGCGCTTTCGCTCCAGTGGCGTCTGTCGTTGCTATGCAACCATGAGCCGCGCTCTCAATCGCTTCTATTATGAGCGCGCCTGCCTAAATTACAGTAAAAGCACTCGACTTTAAGTCACAAGCGCCGATTTAAACCACCGAAACTTTTTCTTTACCTTGACATGTTTCAACTGCAACCTGCAGTCTTCCTCCACCTGAACACATTGTCTTTCTAGAAGAAAATTGTCCAATTTCTACAGTATGTTGGTTCTGATCTACTTCCTAAAGGAAATAAGCCTTTCATTTATTTGTTATTGTTTAGTTCAACTTGATGAGTCACAACACAATGTGATGTATTCATTTCTGTGTTCTACAGAACATAAGCTACATACAAATAATTCTGAAGTTATAACTACAAGACACAGAAAGTGCTTTGAGTTGTTGTTACTCAATGAAAGAGTTAAGTAATTCAGTAGCTTTTTTTTTAATACTGCAATCACTTTGTAGTGTATTTTCGTTTACTGTTGTGAAATGGAAAATCAATAATCGCTAATCGAGAATCGTTAATAATCGAAAATCGACTGTAATCGAATCGGGACTTCAATAATCGTAATCGAATCGAATCGGGAAATCAGACAGATTAACCACCCCTAGTTAATTATATACAGTATGTATGTTTGAACAAATTTGCCATGAAGACAAGTGCTTATGAAAACAAGCAGACCTTATGTCTGCTTGTGTAATTTTTGTGTAATTATTATATCTGAAAATAAATAGCTGTTGAATATAATACCTCTGTTTTTAATGGTAACCTCTAATATTATAGTGTACTTAATGAGAGGGTTCCCTGTAGAGTTTGCAGCATTATTTGGGAGATATTTTTTCCTTAAGAAAAATCTAATTATTGGGACATCCACCCATCCTTTCATCCATTCATCCAACTGTCAAGCCACCCATCCATCTAATGATCTGCATGCCTATGCCTACCCATCCATCCATTAACCCACCCCTGTCCAAGCATCTATCTATCATCCAGCGGTCTGTCTACTTATCTGTCCATCCATCCACCTGTCTACCCATCTATCTATCCACTCATCTAACCATAAATACACTTGAACATTAACTATATACGCACATACATCCAAAAACGTGTGGAAAAAATCCATCCATCCACTTTCACTCCACCCATCTATCATGCATCCATAAATACACTTTATACGTCAATTTATCTATACGCATACATTCATCCATCAAAAAACGTTTGAGAAAATATCAATCCAACCAGAAAATGAATAACTACTGGTGCTTAAAACAACTTCATACAACTGAGCAACAACTGAAGTGAATGGCCTTTGAGCAGGTTACATAAAGCTGTTGTCTCTCTAACTGACCTACCACTGTGTTCAAAATGTTTTGACAAACTTGTCAAATTTCCATCATCGTAACAAGAGGCACTTAGGAGGCCTTTTCAGAGCTAAAACAAAACTTCTGTCTGATGCTGTCAGTGCACTGAGCCCAACAATCTCCAAAAACCCATGGAGCGGTCAGTCTTGGAGAGATGCGAAGCAAATTTGACCTTTATGGTGCACTAACTACCTGAAGCCCAGCCAGCGAGCGGTCAGATTCGATACATTTCAGCACCCTGCACCCACATCCTGTTGCCATGAGTGACCTTTTTAAACCAGCGCTGTCACCACGCGACAGATTAATCTGAGTAAAACCCAGCGGCTCAGGCATCCTCCACCCTGCATGACACAACGCATGCTGACCTTTTCTCTAGGCCCCTCTCTCTTTCTCTCTCCGATCACTCTTCTTCTCTCACAGTCCTTTATCTCACTCGCCTCCATTTTTGTTGCCTGGCCTCTATTTGTCTTGTCCTTGTGTTTGTTTACTATGAGAGGCACATTGAGAGTGTTACTGTGACTCACTCGTTTGACATCATTGGTGCAGAATGGAGGCAGATAACACTGATGAGCACCATATTGTTTTACTTTCTGATCAAAATGTCAGTGCCAAATCAATGAGGATTATTAGGGTTTTTTCAAGCTACACAAATCTGGATTTGATTTAGAACTTAAATCCATTTACTGTAGTTGTTTGTGGTCAGCAAAAAAAAAAAAAAAAAAAAAAAGAAAGAAAGAAAGAAAAAGAAAATTAACAAAGCCATTTATAAACATCATATCTAGACTATGGTTTGAAATCCTTTTACAGTCGTTTTTGAGGGAGGCGGGGGGATACATCTTTATCAGATTACATTTTATTCACCATGCGTCATGTCTCATGTTAGTTTCTATCATATTTTTTCCACAATGACAGTCCAAAACAGATCCAAATTCATTGTTTGCAAAGTGACAGTATTTGCGTTTACATGGACCCTAATAATCAGTTTGTAATTGGAGTACTTGCACAGTCAGAATAAAAAAAAAAGTCACACATACAGTAACCACGTTAATCGGAATGAATTGGCCAAATCCAATTGAAATTTCATTTGGATTATAAGAGGTGGTTTAAATCTTTTCTAATCCATTCGATACACTTAAAAACCAAAAGTTCTGCGCATTTGCAATGACAGAAATGACAATATATGATGCACAGAATGAGCTGTTGCTTTTGTATATACTGCAAAGGTGTGTTCACGGCATGTTGTAGTTACCGTAATTATGAGATTCCTACTTGTAAAAAGACTCATAGAACTAACTCGTAGAAATGGTAATTACAAACATACAAATCGTTAATTCATTTAGCCGTTGATAATGTTGCCACAGATATGCATAATTCCATGTCCAGGGATGTCAATAGCTCAGAGTAGAATGTCACGTGTTATAAATCACAAAATTACGGTAATGATGATATGGCATGAACACAGCATAATGAATAACTGTCATTAGGGCTGGGCAATAAACTATATCATATCAAGACTGCAATCAAATTTACGTCGATAACGACAATAAGCTCTGGACATTTTGACTCAATATAGATTAAAGTCAATGTTCCAATAACTTAGGACATTAAAAAGACCTTTCTGCTGACTCTGAAATCCACCAGGAGAAAGATGCCCAGGGTCTCAGATCACTGTGTGAACATGCCATAGTCTTGCTACAGGAGGCATGAGGACAGCAAATGTGGCCAGAGCAATAAACTGCAATGTCCGTAATGTAAGATGCCTAAGGGAGACGTGAAGGAAAGCTGATCATCCTTGCAGTGCCAAAACAAGAGTGAAGTAACATCTCACAGCAAGAATTGGCAAATCTGGTGCAATCGATGAAGTTGAGATGCTTTGTAGAACTGGTAACTGGTGAACACACCACATACTGACTGCTACTTTTGATACTGAAAAATATCAAATGTCTGTGAAATTTGTTTAGTTTATATCTCAGTTATTGAATCTTTTTAAGTTATTTACACGTTAAGAATTTTGCTGTGAAAAAAAAATGGCTGAAAGTGACAGGATGTTTCTTTTTTTGCTGAGTATAAGCAGCACGACACAAAGCTTCATGTGCTCATCGTCTTCTAATACTAATCGTCTCATAATCCGAATTAACAAAGAAAAGAAGTGATGGCATGATGGTTAGTATACAGCAGGAAACTCTAAATTTGTGACATGTGCAAATGTCAAAAGATCAAATCCGATTTAAGAAATCACCCTTAAAAATATGCCCTGCATGCATTTCCAAGCTGGTTACTGCTGGTTTGATGCAGGAATGGTGTTTCTAAAAAGGCTGGTCGACCAGCGGAGGCTCGCTGGTTAATCTAGTTAAGGAAACAGTTATTTTAACAAGTCTACAACTATTTAACCCTTGAGGGACGGATTGGGCGGTACCGCCCAAAATGGCATACTTTTACAAATGTGTAGTTATCTCAAAAACTATTAATGCTAAAGAGATGCGGGCAGCTTTTACACAGATGGAGAGGCCTTGCTTTGCTCACTGGCATGCCTAGGACTGTTTGTAAAAAAAGTTAATTATTTAATTGTTCTTTACACATTTGATTACACATTTCTGTCAAGCAAAGAGTTTGATATATATTCTGTGATGTGTGATTTTCAGTAATAAATGACAAAAATCAAATTTTCGTTTTTGAAATTCTCTAGTTTATTGTACATTTTCTTTCAATCATACTTCCTTTCTAAGCACGTTACATGCATGCTTATGGTAGCTTAGGGTCTTCTGAATCCATAGATACCAAACACAGGGTGTTCCATCTCCTTTACATATGATTTATAAGCCCAAATATAAAAATAGAGAAAACAGACCAAAAAGGGCTTAGTCCCAAAAATAAAAAAAACGCCTAGGACTGTTTGTAAATAAAGTTAATTATTTAACTGTTCTTTACACATTTGATTGAACATTAACCCATTTCTGTCAAGCAAAGGGTTTGAAAAATATATTTGTGGGTCAAAAACTTTTCACTATTGTTGTGTGAGGTAGGATTTTCAATAATAAATGAGAAAAATCTCATTTTCGTTTTTGAAATTCTCTAGTTTATTGTACAATTTTTCACTCATACTTCCTTTATAAACATATTGCATGCATGCTTATTGTAGCTTAGGGTCTTCTGAATCCATTGATACCAAATACATGGTGGTCCATCATCATTACATATGGTTTAAGCCGAAATGTAAAAATAGACAAAACGGACCAAAAAGGGCTTAGTCCCCTAAGGGTTAATTGATTTTAATTGAAAATTCACCCTATCCCATTCCTCTGGGATATTTTCTAAATGCATTTTAGAAATCTTACTGTAAATTCATGTACATTTCATTTTTTTCCAATTTTTTTTTGACCTTGTAATGCTAAAATCAGAATCTCGACCCTCTGATAAAAATGACTGTCTCTCTGGTGACGTATGCCTGATGTCTCCAATCATTTAGCTCTCTTAAACCACTCCCCTCCACAATCAACTGCAAGCTTGCATTAATTTGAGCACCACATCTCAAAATCAAAACCACCACCAATGTTTTTTTTTTTTTTGATAATCATAATATGGAAGAAAAGGTCTGTCTATACACTTTAAAAAATGCTGAGTTAAAAACAACCCAAGTTGAGTTGAAAATGGACAAACCCAGCAATTGGGTTGTTTTAACCCAGCGGTAGGGTTAAATGTTTGCCCAACCTGCTGGGTAGTTTTATTTAACTTAACTATTCTTTAAAATTTACTGTATTGCTTAATTAAAATTAACCCAAAGTATGTTGGAAATTAACATTTATTAATGTTCAATGAATAATTATTAAACAATAAACATTTATTAAATTGCTTATTAATAAATGTATATTAATAAACTATTAAACTATTAAATTTATATTAATAAAATATTAAAGCTTATTAATAAACATTCACCTTTTGTCTATTATTGTTGTCTCTAATTGCATCTGGTTTTTAATTTCCCAACTATTTTGGGTTCATTTTAAGCTAGCCATATAGCAATTTTTAAATAATAGTTGGTTTAAATAAAACAACCCAGCAGGTTGGGCAAACATTTAACCCAACCGCTGGGTTAAAACAACCCAATCGCTGGGTTTGTCCATTTTCAACCCAACTTGGGTTGTTTTTAACCCAGCATTTTTTAGACTGTACTTTCATTTTATTGTGACTTTTTAAATCAATGTCACTAAAGGAACTGAAATTTTCTGAAATCTTTTTCAGAGGGTAAAACTGTAAAACTGATGTCATTTATATATAAAAAAAATAAGAAAATGTTGAAACCTTTTGATGGGCAGAGATAGACTGTTCCTTCTGGGCTTGAATGCTCAAAACATCCACAAATAAATAAATCCTGATGCGTCATCACGTAACTTAGGCGGTAAACTTGCTTTGAAGATCTGACACCGACTTCTGATATCTTGTAAGCTAAGAAAAAGAATCGACAGCAAGTTTACCTCTCTGGCCGCTGAATATCAAGAGAACAGGGGTCGAGCCAGCAAAGGAAAAGAGATTGAAAAACTCCACCCTGTAACACAATGCTCATAAAAAGCAATGGTCTTTGAAGAGGGGGCGGATGGATCCCAAGAGAGGAGAGGGAGAGGAGTTTGGGAAAACATAAGTTGGTTTGAAAGTTTCAAAGCACTAAAAGAACAACCTCCACTCTTTCTCTGCTGCCCTAACAGCATCCCAGAATTCACAACCAGAACCAAACAAACAAATCATCCACTCCACAACACCACAGTTCACATAAATCCATATAGCTGGAACACTGGCCCCACTGAAGAAAGCCAGCATCATAACATCACTCTTTGGCTTTGAAAGTCCCAACACTCTTTGTTTAATTTCTCATGCAATAAATCAATCAATAAATGAGTGGCACCTGTACTCAAACATTGCTAAACCTGATGACAGTATGGAAATAGGAGACAAAGATCCAAGAAAGTAATTTCAGTGAAAGCATAGGCCTCATGGGCGAAGTTAATTTGATTGAAGGCTCCTCTTTGCTTGACCCACAGGTTAAACACCAATCAAGCAGAGATGGCAGTAATCAGGCACACAGCACCTGTCAGTGCCTACTGCTCTCATCAGAACCACAGGGCAGCATATGCACACATCCTGCTAAGAAAAACCCAAAATATAAAGGCTACTTTACATGATGTCAGTTGCTAAAGTATAGCTTCTTTCCTATATCTTTACTGCTACTAAAGAATATTTTATGTACAACGAGCCAAAACATTACAACTACATGCCAAATATGCTGTTGGTCCTTCACGTGTTCCCGAACAGACATGGACTCTACGAGACCCTTGAAGGTGTGCTGTGGCACCAAGACATTAGCAGCAGATCCTTCAAGTTCTGTAGGTTGTGAGGTGAAGCCGCCGTGGATCGAACTTGTTGGTCCAGCACATCCCACAGATGCTCAATTGGACTGAGATCTGGGGAATTGAGGCCAAGTCAACACCTTGAACTCTTCATCGTGTTCCTCAAACCATTCCTGAACAATGTGTGCAGTGTGTGCAATATTCTGCTGAAAGAGGCCACTTCCACCAGGTATCACTATTGTCATGAAAGGGTGTACCTGGTCTGCAACAATGTTTGGGTAGGTGGCATGTGTCAAATTTACTCCCAAATGAACAGCCGGACTCGGGGTTTCCCAGCAGACCATTGCCAAGAATATCACACTCCCTCCAGAGGCTTGTGGTTGTCTCAGAGCATCCTGCTGGCATCACTTCCCCAGGTAAACGGCTCACACAAACAGTACATGGCAGTCCATGTGATGTAAAAGAAAACGGAAGTCATCGGACTAGACAAACTTCTTCCACTGCTTCTTCTGAGGTCCAATTCCAATGCTTGTTCCCATTGTAGGTGCTTTTGACAGTGGACAGGGGTCATCAAAGGCACTTCGTTTGGTCTGTGGCTACGCAACTATATGTTGTGACAAATTCCTCCCATAACCGTCAATAAATTTTTGTGTGATTTGTGACACAGTCAACCTTTTGTTGGCTTGGACCAGATGGGATAGCCAGAGCCTGAATTAACGTCTGAAATACTGAATTAAGTAATTACTAAATCAAGTCAGTCATTACTCTGAGCCATTTCACATCCAAAAGGAACCAAAAACTATACTTTTGTACATTACACTACCATTTATAAGTTTGGGGTTGGTAAGATTTTCCTTAATGCTTCAGAAAGATGTCTGAAGCACCAAGGTTGCATTTATTTTCTCAAAAATATGGTATAAACTGTGAAATATGACATTTTAAATAACCTTTTTATTTTAATATATTTTAAAATGTAATTTATTCCTGTTAAGGCAAGATTAAATGTTCAGCAGCCAATACTCCAGTCTTTAATATCATATGATCCTTAAGAAATATTCTAATATGCATATTTGCTGCTCAAGAAACATTTCTTCCTCAACATTGAAAACAGTTGTGCTTCCTGTATACTTGTGGAAACCACAATCATTTTTTTCATGATCCTTTCAAAAAAAAAAAATAAATAAATAAAAAAAACAAAACAATACAAATTGGAAATATACTTTTTATGCTTCAGGAACAGACATTCTTTGTCTTCCTGCACTTCCCATATCTCTCTCTCTCTTAGTGTCATTCTCATGTTAGTGCAAGCTAGCGCTTATCACAGCTCATGTCAGAGAAAAGTCAGAAAAATTGATTGCTATTTAAGGCTCAGTGGTATTTTCCTGTGGGTAATCTCTGGCACTCTCCAGCAGTTGATTTTGATGAAGTGGCTGCTGCGGTCCAGCCAGGAGACAGTAGCGGGAATGCAGAAAGAGGAGCGTTCAGGAGAATATGACAGTAAGTAGGGAACGAGCAGTATCTAGAATTAATGTTCGGCTATTAGTGCTGCTCGGTTTGTGAATGAATAGGACACAGAACTATTACTATTAAAAACGAATGTGTCACACTGGTCATCTTGGTCAGTGAGCTCATTCCAGATCTTAATATTTACAAATGAGCTCATGTAAGACCCATTTATTGACTTGTACTGAGGCTTTAATGCAACTTCAATGCAATGTAATTTTGCTGCTAGTTAGCACAAAAGTGGTATCTAAATGTACATGTACGTAAAATGTGGCATTCCGATGCAACTTTTTCTGTCAACAATGCAATTTTGACTTAATGCCACTTATAAACAAGTCTGACTTATTTTCCAGAAAATACATTACATTCAACAAAACAATTAACAAATAATAATCTAATCAAAATTAATTATTCATTAAAAATATGCAAAAAAAAAAAAATATATATATATATATATATATATTTTTAAGGCCACTATTCAAACAATGTGTTATAAATTATTACTGAGCAGGAAAGGAAGGCCTGTAAGACCAAAAGGCCTTTTATTTAGCCTTCATAGGCCCTGTTTACACCTGGTATTAAGATGCGCTTTGGTCAAACGGGTCACAAGTAGACAAGGGAGACACATACCAGTTTACACCAGGTATTTTAATCCATCTCTTTTGTCCAGTTTCAACCACTTCTGTCCTAAATTCTTTCATGGGAGGGTCTATGGACGGGTAAATGTATGTTTTTTTTTTTCAGATCTTTCAATCTAATTGACGAAATAAGCTCACACAATTTACATATGAACGTGCCTGGAGACGACGGAAAAACATACAGAGAGCATCAGCTTTCGCTTCTGCTCTGACAGCCGCAAGACCACGTGTTAAATATCAGGAATGGTGAGAACATTGTGCTTGGTATGTTTTTTTGTCTTCAAACCAAACTTGGATCTTCAACCGACAAAGTTTAAATCGCATCTGGCTATAGTGATTCCCATAAAGTTGACGTCTTTTGTGGCAAACACATTTGACCACATTAGCGTCTACACTACGAAAGCAATCCGGTCGAATGTGTTTTCGACTACCTCTGGAAGTGGTCGAAAGTGGACAAGCTCAAAACGTTTTAGTATACACCTCTATTTAGCATCGTCCACTAGTGATCGAATCGACCAAAACAAATCTTAATACAGGTGTAAACAGGGCCATAATGAAGTACAGATGCAATACTAATAAAAAATAAACAAAAATGTATTGATTTAATTATTCTATCAATTCAGCTGGTATACTCTGTGTGTCATGATGAATCACAGGAAGCAAGTGCAAGTTAACTCCGTTTATTATAATATTGAAGGAGATAGACAATAATGGTCTGAGACAGGCAGGCGTGGCAGACAACAGGAACTGAGGTGATCGCTGCGTGGATGGTGCTGGTGTGATGAAACGTGGTGACGGTGATAATCCAATCCAGACGGTGAACGAAGACACGAAGAAGAGAACAGGAACTGGAACGACGAACACAGGAATATCGGTCATGAACGGACACCACAAGACAGGACACCAAACATCGTAACGTTCGCTCCAAATCTTGATTGGCTCTCTCAGTCTGACCATTGCTCTGGGGATGGAACCCAGAGGACAAACTAACAGTCGCCCCCAGCAATCTACAAAACTCCTGCCAAAATTTGGATACAAATTGGGGACCCCTGTCAGAGACCACGTCTACCGGGAGGCCATGAAGCCGAAAGACGTGGTCAATGACGGTAACCGCTGTCTCCTTGGCTGATGGTAATTTGGGCAAGGGGATAAAATGAGCTGCCTTCGAGAACCGGTCCACTACGGTCAAAACAACCGTATACCCTTGGGAGGGTGGGAGGGCGGTGATAAAATCGAGCGAAATGTGGGACCAGGGTCTCGAAGGGACTGACAGCGGTTGGAGCAACCCATCTGGAGCACGATTGGAAGTCTTACCAACAGCGCAGACTGAACAAGCCAACACAAAATCACGAACGTCACGAGCCATGCGGGGCCACCAGAATCGTTGCTTGACTAAAAATTTAGTTCGACAGACTCCTGGATGACACGCTACATTGGAACAATGACCCCACTGGATAACTCTGGACCGTAGTTCCTCCGGCACAAATAAGCGGTTAGGTGGACACTCGGGCGGAGGCGTTACCCCTTCTAGAGCCGCTTTGACTCTCTCTTCGACCTCCCATGTCAGAGTGGAGACCACTAATGTCTCAGGTAAAATACACTCGGGAGTAGACGGGCGTTCGGAACGATCAAAAATACGTGACAAAGAATCGGGTTTGATGTTTTTGGAACCCGGGCGGTACGAGATGGTAAAATCAAAACGTCCGAAAAAAAGTGCCCACCGAGCCTGCCTGGAGTTCAATCTTTTGGCTGTTCTAATATATTCCAGGTTCTTGTGATCGGTCCAAACGATAAAAGGTACCCCCGACCCTTCTAACCAGTGACGCCACTCTTCCAAGGCCAACTTGACTGCCAGCAACTCCCTGTTACCAATGTCGTAATTACGTTCGGCAGGAGACAAACGATGAGACAAAAACGCGCAGGGATGCATCTTATCGTCTGAAGAAGAGCGCTGGGACAACACTGCACCTACCCCCACCTCTGACGCGTCGACCTCCACCACAAACTGCCGTGATGGATCAGGGGCAACAAGAATGGGGGCCGAAACAAAGCGAGCCTTCAGTTTGGCAAACGCAGCCTCTGCTGCGTCTGACCACCTGAACGTAGTCCTGGGGGAGGTCAAGGCAGTCAGAGGTGAGGCTAGTTGGCTGAAGTTGCGGATAAACCGACGGTAAAAATTGGCGAACCCCAGAAACCGCTGTAGGGCCTTACGGGAATCTGGACTTGGCCAATCTACCACAGCCTTTACTTTCTCAGGATCCATGCGCACTCCCTCAGTCGACACGATGTACCCTAGAAAAGGAACAGACTGTGCATGAAAAACGCATTTCTCCGCCTTGACAAAAAGCCCATTCACTAGCAACCTCTGAAGTACTCGTCGAACGTGCTGAACATGCTCCTGGAGAGACGAGGAAAAAATCAATATGTCGTCCAGGTAGACATATATGAACTGATCGACCATGTCTCTCAGCACGTCATTGACGAGTGCCTGGAAGACTGCTGGGGAGTTGGAAAGCCCGAACGGCATAACCAAGTATTCAAAGTGCCCCCTAGGGGTATTAAAAGCAGTCTTCCATTCATCGCCCTCCCTGATGCGGACCAAATGATAAGCATTTCTTAAATCCAATTTTGTGAAAACGGAGGCTCCCTGCAATCTCTCGAAGGCCGAAGACATTAACGGCAAAGGATAAGTATTCTTTACCGTAATGTTATTCAACCCCCGGTAATCAATACAAGGTCGCAGAGATCCATCCTTTTTCCCCACAAAAAAGAATCCCGCCCCCGCTGGAGAAGAGGAATGGCGAATAAACCCGGTTGCTAGTGAATCAGAAATATATTTCTCCATAGCCTCTCTTTCAGGAACTGAAAGTGAATATAACTTGCCCTTAGGCGGAGATTTACCTGGTAATAAATCTATAGCACAGTCATAGGGACGATGCGGAGGGAGAGAAGCAGCCCTGGACTTACTGAACACCTCCTTCAGGTCGTGGTACTCGACAGGCACGTTAGACAGATCCACCGCTTCCTCCTGCAACACAGAACCAGAGACAGAACGATCTGACCAAGGAACGGAAGCAGCAAGCTCGTCACAGTCTACGCTGGAGGATTTTGTCAACGGTAGCATCCGCCGCATGGAGTCGCAGGAGAGAGACCTGAACAAGACAGGTAGAGCAGTGCAGGCGTTGGCAGCGCAGGTGTCCGAGCTCACCCAGCAATTCCAGCTGTTTCGTGGTCCCGCTGCGCCACCCACACCGCCTGTTCGCTCACCATCACCAGAGGGCGCCCCCAGTTTGGAACCACGTCTTCCGATCCCGGAGTCTTATGGAGGTGAACCCAAATATTGCAGAGCGTTTCTCACACGCTGTTCTATGTACTTTGCTTTGCAGCCACGGACTTTCAGTACGGAGCAGAGTAAAGTGGCGTTTGTTCTCACCCTTCTGACGGGGAGGGCAGCCCTCTGGGGAACGGCAGTGTGGGAGAACCAGGACATCTGCTGCACCTCGTTCCAGGCACTTTCGGCTGAGATGAGAGGAGTGTTCGATCGATCGGTCGCGGGGAAAGAAGCCGCTAGACAACTAGCTGAACTGCACCAAGGAGAGAAGTCGGTGTCTGATTATTCCATCGAATTTCGCACACTTGCAGCTGAGTGCCATTGGAACGAGGAAGCGCAGTGGGACATGTTCCTGCATGGGCTGGCTGATCGCGTCCAGCGGGAGATCTACGCGCTGGACCTCCCCCGACTTTCAATGGACTCGTGGATTTGGCACTTCGGGTGGACGCTCGGCTGACCAGGGCCGAGCAGCGTGACCCGATTCTAAGGAACACGGAGTATTTGAGGTCCAGCAGCGGGGACGCGGTCAGCCCAGCTCAAGATCCCGAGCCCATGCAGGTGGGTCGAGCTCGGCTTTCCCGGGAGGAGCGGGAAAGGCGGAGGTCCCAAGGACTGTGCCTATATTGTGGTAGACCTGGACATGTTGCGTATAGTTGTCCGTTAAAAAGGGCTAACCCGGCAGTAAGTTTGAGGCTACTGTCGGGTGGGATCTCCGCCGGGAAGTCCTCAACCACCTCCACCCTCCTCCCGGTGAGACTGGGGTGGTCCACTCACGTTCACCAGTGTCGTGCACTTCTGGACTCGGGGGCAGAGGGTAATTTTCTGGACAGAGCTCTTGCTAACAAGCTTCACATCCCACTCAAACCCCTCTCCGACAGGATTACAGTTCACGCACTCAATGGACAACGCCTACCCACCATTTCGCACATCACAGATGACATCACCATGACCATCGCCGGCAACCATTCAGAACTCACCTCATTTTTTGTTTTTGATTCCCCCAACTCTCCGGTTGTACTTGGTCACCCCTGGCTCACGAAACACAATCCCCGGGTAGACTGGATCCAGAACTCCATCGTGGCCTGGACACACCCACAAACACACTCGCACACACTCAACACGCGCACAACTGTCAAAACAAAGAACACGTGACAAGAAGGAAACAATGCATCTGAAAACCGTGACACTGTGAGCCTCTACCACCCTGAGGCCTTAAATACAAAATGGCAGACACCAGACTCATAGTGCACAGTGGGCTTCCAGAAGCATAGCTGAATAAACTAAACCTCTGGAGAACACATGGGCAAACTAAATGATTTGATTGAGATCAGTTAATTATTGAGCACCAGACAGTCCATTGTTCATTGGTTATGTTAAGTTACACCATCTGTTTTCCAAACACTGTCAAGAACTTCATTAAATAACACTTGACTGACACTTCGTAAGAACATCTCCTGACATGTCTTCAAACGCAGTTTAACATTGCTCACACAAGTTATTTGAAATGTGTTACTTCAATGTGTCCATGACATGTCCCTCATATTGTGCTCTTGTCCTTGGAGTAATGGGAGTCAAATCATTAGCTGCGTCACATGCACAACTAAAAATATTTCTTGTAACCAGGAAACACACTATGCCTAAAACTTCCCAAGTTATGAATATGATATTTTGCCTAATGAAGAAATTTGGCCATTAACAAAAGTACGCTCATAATCGGTCCATAGCCAATGTTTATACAGTAATTACAATAATGAATCACCCAATATAATGGCTCATTCAATATCGCTGGGCATTACTCCATTGGGTTGTTTAAAACATCACAATAGAGTTGCAACGAGTCCAACACTTTAAGACATGATGGGGAAGGATGCATTAATGAGTCTGCCCTACTCCCTCACACACACACAGTTTTGCAATTAAATGTGAAATATAACTCAATACATCAGATGTTATTTCTTGATTATTACCCATTATTCCCCTCCCAGAAAGAGTGAAACTCTAAATGGCAATTTGCAGTAATGTTACATCCAATAATTCTTGCTTTCTCCGTTGGTTGTATCAATGGACATTGTAATTGGCATTTTACTCATAGCTGATTGATTAGAACATAAAGTAACAAGAAAGGAACAATTATGTCAAGGAGACAGATGAGCGTGCTCGATAGGCCAAGTCGGATTCTGCTGATTTCTGGGAATCGATCCCGCCCTCTTCCCTCGCTGGGTGACAGTCTTGGCTATAACTCACTTCCAGCTTCTTGGATTCCTTCAAATACCCCAGCATGGCGATGAGTGCACGCCTGGGTTTTAGGTGGGCCGTGACTCCGGTGTATGACGATGACTTGGTGTGCTGTATATGACTGTGGGGTTAATGGTGTGGCCACGGAGCTGTCCAATGTGCTGAATGAGCTCTATTTGTGAGAATCCCTGCAGTAAAAAGAGATTTATTCACGCTCTGTGCAATATACGCTAGAGCTAGAAAGAAACTGATCATGCAGGAAATATTGAGCATTCGCTATTCCAAATGCTTTACAATACTTTTTAATCTTGTTCTAGCTCTGCAATGCGCCAAGCATTACTTAATCACACTGGAAAGGTCACGCATGACACAGGCGGAAGTACCGATCCAGTGTCTACAAAGCGAACGTGCAAAGACTAAGTCAAACGGCCTTTACAAAAAAAGGTAAAACTACTATGGCGGACGATTTTGAAGTTGGAGGAGAAAATAATGAGATGGACTTTTTTGCCCTACCGCAGTACTTCCGCCTACATCACGTGTGACGTTTCCAATTTGATTACGTAAGAAAAGACTTTGAAGCTGCACTGAAACTGCAATTTGGACCTTCAACCTGTTGTACCCCAGTGAAGTCCATTATATGGAGAAAAATCCTGGAATGTTTTCCTCAAAAACATTTTTTTTTTTTCGACTGAAGAAAGAAAGACATAAATATCTTGGATGACAAGGGGGTGAGTAAATTATCAGGAAATTTTAATTCTGAAGTGAACTAATCCTTTAAGAAGAAAGAGTGCAACCAGATTAAGTATAGAGATAGTTATAATGTTTTAGGTTTGTAATATTTAAGAAATTAAACACTGCTAACAAAAGAAAGGGAGAAATAGTCATGCTTGCCTTGGTATTAATTGTTATTGCTTAAATCAAAGCAGACACAAACAGTTCTCTGTGTAGTATCATAAGTGTCATAAACCAGAAAAAAAAACTTCAAAGAGACTGCACAATTTTTCATATTAAATCGACCTGCTTTCAACTAAAAAGGAGTAGGTTGGATCAAACAAATGTCATTTCCAGTTGTTTTTAAAAATAAGTAAGGCAATAATTTCTGCTCCTCCCTTTTGCCTTGATCTAAAGGCTACCATAAAGCAAACCTGTTCAGCAGTGCACCAATCAAATACATTTGATTAGGAGACACTCTGTGCCCAGCCAAAGTTAAAAGTAATGGAAAATAAAGTCAATATCATTGGGGTGCAGGGTTTAAAAAAAACAAAAAAAACAGAGACTTCAGGGCCAAAGTCCTCGCTGTAGGGAGGAAACATAAGAGGGCTGCCATTAATGACAAAGTCAATAGAGCAATAATACCCGTAACAAGGTCAGAGCCACACTAGAGTGCACAATGCTGGCAAGTGTCCGTGCCGCCCTACAGACACTGATGAGTAAACACTGGCCTGGTCTGGTTTCTCATGTTGTGCCTGGCCGTCAATAAGGGTGTGATGGATTCTGTGTGGCTCTGAACACAGGGCGGGGTGAGTTAATAAATAAGTGGCGCGTCAAAATGAAAGCTCTGGACGCTGATGCAATTACAGAGCAATGTCCAGTTAAACCTCAAGCAATTAACAAGCCACCAGAGCGCATGATGCAGGGTTTGTCCACCGGTCCATATAATACACGTCTGTCAATGCAAACTCAATAAGCTTAATTAAACAGCTCAAAAACATTGTCAGCACAGGAGGAGAGAGCAGTGGGGCTACGTCTAATGTCCGTCCAGCAATTGAGTTTGAAAATAAGGAAGTACAGCTCCCTTTTCTAATTAACTCCTAGCAAACCTAATCAAACATTCTATATGTGTGTAATTTTTGTTTCTCTTTTTTTATCCTTTCAGCACGGTTAAATCGTTAATGGAAAACACACCCTGAAACAGAACGGCTCTGTGAAGATGCAGTGAGGCGTCAAGTTACAGCATTATCCAGGTATCTAGCGTTAACTACTTTTTAACATGCCATCTTGCGTTCGGTGGCATGTTAAAAGTAGTTAACACTAGATACCTGGATAATGATGTAACTTGATGCCTCACTGCATCTTCACATGTGTAAATACCTCATATTTTCAAAAAATGGATTTCTGTGGATTGTAGGCCAGTGATGTCTCAATGCTAAAAGATATGGAAATATGATAAACAATATATTGACATACACCACTGTTCAAAAGATTGGGATGAGAAAGATTTTCGAAAGTGTCAACAAGGCTCTATTTTTGACAAATACAGTTAAACCACTCCACTGTAAAATATTTCTATTTTAATATATTTTAAATTCTAATTCATTCCTGTGATGGCAAAACTAAAATTGTCACACGACCAGCATTAATAGAACAGTTTTAATAGAAATGTTTTTTTTTAACAAATACACTGTAACTTTTGATTAATTTCATGCAAATGTGCTAAATAAAAGTATTAATTTCTTTCAAACAAATGTTACTGACCCCAAACTTTTAAAGTGTGGTGTAAGTTGACATTTTTATTATTGTCTATTTAATGATTTACTGAAACAACATCTTTTTGCATTAATGAGTCAACATCAGCAAATACTAATTAATTGTAAAAAATTCAATCAGTGCCTCATAAATTAATTTAATATATTTAATTGTTTTATTTATCTTAATTTCAGAAAAAAAAAAAATTAAACAGCCTTGCTTTAACAAAATAGTCTAAAGTTTAACAATTTCATCTCCAACAACTGGCATGAAAATCCAAACATATAATCCGTACACACATTCATGTGAAGGTCAAAGCAGCACATGACACTCATGTCTAAAGGTGCATTGAAGCTCTGACACGAGTCATGTGAAAGGGCTCAGTGTATCTTATAAAATTAAGTTAGTTAAAGCTTTCAAGTATGCAGATCAACTACAGCCAATAAAATTCCTAAAAGCATACAAAGAAAAAAAAAAAAAAAGGAGAGAGAAATTATATAATTTTCTGTCGCTGGCATTTATGGGGAAATCACAAAATCTAACATACGGATGTCAATTCTGTCTATGAAAACAGTTCACAAAACTTTTATGAATGTAACTTTTGAAGGCTGCAATATACCAGGTTTATGATATACGGCAAATAAGTTATAAAAGCTCCCAGCACTGCAGCAGGGTAAATCAAGATTTATGAGTATTGTCTTATTTATAGTATGATGTGAATTCATCAATATCGCTTGAGCCTCATTCTAACGGCTGACTATTTTGCCAAAGCAAAATGAAGTTATTTTTCAGAAATGCTTATAAAACTTAACCATCATTGTAAACTCGGCAGCTGTTTTACTGAGAAACAATAAATCAGCAAAGTATGCAATAAAACACAGGCTGTATATACTGTATTTATAATTCTGCTGTGCTGCGTTTTTTATTGACATTAGTTTAATGGACTCGTGCAGTTAGTTTTCATCAGAGATGGAAACAGGTGTTTGGATTTGCACAGATATAGTTCATCTTTAGGATGCCACAGTTAAACAGCTCTGATCTACAATCTGCATACAATCTGATCAACATCAATCATTCAGTTTATCTCCAAGTTCTCTTCTCCATAACTAAAACATTTTATACATCAACTACAATCATTTCTTTTAGATTCAAATCAGTGTTGGGCTCAGGAGTATGAATTGAAGAAACCTTGCGCATTCAATTCAGCTCGTCTTTCATGACTTTGTCCTTTACAAAGTCAAAAGCTCTGTAACTCTCTTGAGAGATGAGTGAGCACAATAGGTTTTGTGCTTTCATGATTACTGAGAATGTATAAATGTGCCTACAGCAGAAAAGACCTTCATTCATGAGACTTCTACACCATACAGCATTAAAACCTGCAAGTATTACAGGTGTTAGGCAATAAGACAAAATCATTATATTTTATATCCCAGAAGAGGTAAATATTACTATTTTTATGTGTGTGTGTGTGTGTGTGTGTGTGTGTGTGTGTGTGTGTGTGCTTTTGTTTATATTACATTGTGGGGACCAAATGTCCCCATGATGTAATATAAACCTGAGTTCACCTACATCGTGGGGACCAGCCAGCGGTCCCCACAATGTAAATGGGTTTATAAATCATATAGAATGAGTTTTTGTGAAAAAGTAAAAGTTTGCACAGTTTCCTGTGAGGGTTAGGTTTAGGGGTAGGGGCAGGGTAGGGGGATAGAATGTACAGTTTGTTCAGTGTAAAATGCATTGAAGTCTATGGAAAGTCCCCACAATTCACAAAAACAAACATGTGTGTGTGTGTGTGTGTGTGTGTGTCATGTTTTTGTTGCAAATTAAAGCCAAAAAAATGTTATATATTAATATTGAAGCCTATATTTGGAAAAACAATAAGACTGCAAAGATGAAGACAAATGTGACAGAATTTTTGATCAAATAATTGCAGCCTTGGTGAACATAAGACTATTCTTTCAAACACACACAAAAAAATACCTAAAACTTTTAAAGTGTTTTGAACTTTTGAACATTCTCAGAAAGATGGCAATATCTGAGGTCCTTGTCAGGACATTTGTGTTCCTCATGCGGAAACAACTTCAAAATCATACCATCATACTAATTTGTGTTTCTTACTCTACTAACAGCCTGTGTGTTTCAACAATAACTGCATGTTGTAGACATTGAAAACAAAAAAGAAATGCATAACAACACATGTGAATACAAGTCAATTACTACTTACTCTCCATCTATTCCAGATGACAAAAATCAAGATTCAAAATTATTTTAAATTTAAAATGCATAGAGCCAGCCTATTATTTGTCAACATGTCTTCTGCACCACAAGAGCAAATCCACTTTGTATGCACTTCAAAAGGACAAGGACTTATCCTGGAATTGAAATTAAAACCATTGCCATTGTTACTGTTCATATCCGCCGGAGCTGAAATTCAGATATGGTAATGAGTGTTTTTCTTTTTTTGACTTTGCCTGTAAACCTATTGAAGGAGATAGGGTTGTCACGATATTAGATTTTTCACACCCCGGCTATTGTGGCCAAAAAATATCACGATATCGATATATCGCAATATTTATAGAATCCTTATCAGTCTAAATCATTTTTACTTTGTCAATTTAGTTTTTCTCTTTCAGGGTTGCTGCACATTTTTTAAAGTCAAATTTAAGGCTTTTTAAGACCTGAAGACATAAAAATTAATACTAGCATAGTAGCCTATACATTATGGCTGTAACTAATCAAATGAAATCATTATCAACAAAATCCATCTTTGCAATACAGAGGTGACACAGAATGAGAAGTCAAAAATAAAAATAAAAACAAAAAACTGTAAGGCTGGAGCTAAGTAACAACTTTATTTTGCCAACACGTTTCGGCACACAGCCCTTAAAAAAATATTTTATTTAATTTTTTCATTGGTTCATTGCAAGTTTGAATTCTGTTTCTGTTTGTATTTAAAGGAACTTATACACACCTTAAACCTTTTAGCCCTGACGAAGGCCTGTGTGCCGAAACGCGTTGGCAAAATAAAGTTGTTACTTAGCTCCAGCCTTACAGTTCTTTGTTTTTATTTTTATTTTTGACCCCTCCGTGCCACAAGTGCTGCTGGTTTTCTTTCTTTCTATATATTTACCACTCCATGCACCTTGTTGGTTGTGAAGTTGCACCAGACCAATTACATTACTCACAGAATGAGAAATGGCAGTAATATATTTACACAGCATTTCCAATTTGTCTACATAAATTTCATTCAATATTTAAATATTTAAATACATTTTTCTAATTTTAACTTTTTAATTAAAATGTCCCTTAAATATGAAACTAAACTGCCAGTAGGTGGCAGCAAGTCACTGTCTTAATGAGTGAGTGAGTCGATTTGTTCAAATGACTGATTCATTCAGGAACGAAGCTCAGATTCAGTCAGTATAACAAAAACATTTCTGTTGCACGGGGGCAAATAACTGCATGCATATCTACATCACGCTGAGTAAGACAAATAAAGAAAACGCGGTGCTTAAAATAATCACCTTTTATTTAAAAACGTGAACAGAAAATGGCTGTTAACAGGTTAAAGGTGCTAAAGAGGATGTTTTGTTTTATACATTTTTGCAATATTACTTGAAACTGTCTTTACTAACTGATAAAAGACTATTTATTAGGTGCACTGAAAGGAATAATATTAATATACATCATCTGTGCACGAGGTAGGGCCTTAAAATTATCAGCCAATCTTTTACGCGATCATCGTGTAAACGATTGGCCCTCTGGCTTGTCAATCACTGCCGTGACGTTCCTTGTGAGAGACGTGCGCGGATTGGCCCTCTGGCTTGTCAATCACTGCCGTGACGTTCCTTGTGAGAGACGAACGCGGCTGCACGCTCCAGTAACTATCCACACTCTACAGGCGCCGCATGCAATGTTTTTGTCAGGAGACAGGAGTAACAACTGCAGATTATGAGTTACCTGCGGTGAGTCCGACATAATGAATCCACTAACACGACACAGCGAATGCCGGTGGTAAACACTTGTGTTCCAATACTCATGCACGAGTTTTGGGAGGCGTTCCCTCGAAAGGAGGGGGGTTGTTCTTACGCATGCGCTCATTTCCAATACTCAGTGACAGTCTTTGGTTTCTCAGTCGACGAAAAGATCCTCTTTAGCACCTTTAATATAACATTTCCCACTCCATGAATAGGAAAATAATCGCAACTTACTCTCTGTAAAATGGCGTAATGTGCAAGAGGTTGATGGTGTTGCCACCCTTCGCACTGACTGCTGGCAGGCAAAACCTGCGGATTGGGCTGTCTAAGGAGCCGAAAAACTCCCATATTGTCGAGCTTACTTTACTTTTTTCAGGTGCAGACAGAGCCTCTCAGTCTCCCGTTCGGAATAGCTGCGCGCTGCGTCTTCTTCTTGTTTGACAGTGTCAGCGTTAATGTGCAATACTGCCACCTGAGAGCTCAACCAGGTACTGGCGCTGGAGTATTTACATGTCATGATATCATAAGCGTCCTATTTATTTTAAATATTGTGGTTATCGCCAATACCGGTATATCGTCACACCCTAAATTAATACGATATTGATATTTCATGCTTTGAATATCACGGTTATCGTCAATACCAGTATATTGCAACACCCCTAGTAGGAGACCTAATAAACAAAATTAGTAACTATTAAAATAGCATAATGAGAGGACTTTAAGTTCATTAAGAAAATGCCATCATGGTGTTATTTTGTCAGTATGTCCAGTTTCCAATGGAGAAGAACATTCCCTCATACTAAAAAGAAAAAAATACAAACCAGAAAGGGGTCTTCTGTTAAATATAAGTTAAACTACAGATTAAAGCGGAGGTCAAGAGGTGATAGACTAAGAGTAATGTAAACTCATTGTGTGCCAAGTACATTAAAAATGAGACAGTTTAACATTGATGAATTGAGGTCAAGGTTGAAAGTGGCATCAAAATTTCTCCTCTGGTAGATACTTTATCTTAAGTCTTTCATGTGCACCCATGTGAGGCAGCAGGATGAAGTCTTTAAAGCAGAAGACTATGTCTGCAGGTGGACTGACCCGCATATGAACTGAGACTGCCAGCACAACCACAGCGCAGTCTTCAGAGGTAACCACACCTCTCAATCACAATAACTCCCTGAAATTGCCAAAGGATCTCTCAAAGAAATATAGCCAGTTCCTACTGCTTTGTGTGAAAGAGACACTCACAAAATATATATTCCTGCCATCTTTCTTCATGCATTTTACTGGATTCCTCTGACAATATAGATTCAAAAATGGACACACAGCTTGACACATCACTTGAAAAACCTCAATGTCATCCAAGGGATTAAATGTTTGTATTAAGCAATATTTCAATATTTCATAAGGAATGAAAGTCATGATGATTCAATTTGTTAAACCTGGAGAAATTTTAGAAACTATTTTTTTCTGACTTAAGATGCTCAGCAGCCCTGTTGCCTATGGTAATTACATGTCCTCATATGCCTACCCACATATAAAAACTAATTCACAAGGAAATGTTTGCAGAGAATGAGAAAAATATAACTAATACGCAATTTGCCCTTTCATCTACACTTTAAATTCAAGGTAAGTTCAGATATGTAGACTGTCAACACAGCAGGTGTGGGAATGATAAAATCACATCTCAAAGAATTTCCAGATTAGTGGACCGGATAAATATTTGAATATAACAAAGCATGTAAACATTGAGGAAAAACAAGTTTGGGATCACAACAAATGATAATACCCAAGACAGCAACATGCACTGAATGAATAAACTAAAGCTAAATATCTATGCAAGATCTGTTATTACCTAGAATCCTGCCAATAACTGACCTTCCTCTTTTGAGGAAGCAAATGGGCGGAAGTACACTCTAAGAAGTACAGCCACAAAAGGGAACAGAACTGCCAATCGCAGTATCTGAAGGAGCCCACCAACTCCCCCTTGAAATATGCTGCTCCATCAAACTCTAAACTTATTCTGACCTCCCAAAAGTTCAGTTAACATGATCTAAACACTTATTTACACATTCCCAGTGAAAACAAACACCTCTTTCTCTTTCATAAACAACGCGCATACCCACATGCAGTTACACGGTCAAAGAAACTCACACAAACAGCACAAGATGCTAGCCGAGGGTGGGATGTACTTTTGAGCGATTAGTATCTCGCCACAGGGGGACACAAGTTCAAACAGAAATCTGTCACAGAGCAAATGAAGGAGAATTATGGATCCACAGGCGGTGGCCGTGGACTCCCAACTGAGTGATATAAGAGTGTAGCCACAGGCGACGCATCACAGTCTAGCGGAGACATCCATCACATTTATCACGCTTGCATCTCATTACACTCCTGTGTTAAGATGGGAAGACAAATAACCTAAAGCCAGATGATAATAAACACCCACTCAAACACAACAGCAAACAAACTTAAAGCAGAAGTTGCAAAGCATCACATGAGCCAGCACAGAGAGTGGGTAATGTGTGCTCTCAGCGCTCACAAATGCACACTAGTGGTATGAATCAGGAATTGCAAACTCTCAGCATCCTACCGGTTCAGAGGTAGTCTCGGCTTCAGTGCTGTCAGCTCAGCGATATTCGGCAGAGTGAAACATGCCTGGTCTGTTCTGTGTGTGCGTCTCTCTCAGTCTCAAGAGTGTGCCGTACCAGGCGGTGTAGCCCAGCCCAAAGCAAGAGTCTACAGATCTGTTCAGTTCAGCGTGGGACAGCTCGGCTCAAAATAGTGGGGGAGTCCGACCACTGATTTCAGAACAGAGACGCCCACACCTCACAATAACCAATACTGTATTCAGTTTCACCTTACCTCACTGTTTTGCTGCTACAGTCAGTCAGTTTTGTCAACATGAGTGTTTATGTGGTTGGCAGGGTTTCTATCTCTGTTAAACAGTTCAGCCAAAACTGAAAATTCTCATCTTTTACTCACCCTCATGTTGTTCCATAAGTAATTAAATGTTATAACTGATAAGAAAAATGTCTGACATTAAAATTCTATGGTATTTTGTCTAAATCAAATAAAACTATTGATTTAAGTTGTTAATGTTTTAAATACTACAGATGAATTTAGGTGTCACAATATAATGTAGACTATAAAATAATGGAACCGTTAGGGTCAAATTAGCGTGAAAGCGCAATTCCACAAATATGCCGAAGGGAATGGGAAGTTTTGC
Organism: Chanodichthys erythropterus; assembly: GCF_024489055.1. NCBI lineage: Eukaryota > Metazoa > Chordata > Actinopteri > Cypriniformes > Xenocyprididae > Chanodichthys > Chanodichthys erythropterus. The sequence goes on along the minus strand of NC_090221.1, from coordinate 6,762,137 downwards.
CGTGATTTACTGCTGATGTGCAAATTAACCCTCTGGAGTCTGAGGCTGATTTGGGGCTTGGAGAAGGTTTGACATGCCCTGACATTTGTGCTTTTTTCAGTTGTTCATAAACATATAAATGACAAAAGTGTCATTACACTGTATTCAGCACAAACTAGGCTACAATAATATGTGAGGAACATGTATGTACATGTTTGTATTTTTGAAGGAATAATGTTTATGCATGGTTATTGAAAAAACAAAAAAACTTAAGTCACTGAAATAAGGCCAAAAAAAGTATATTAAATCTGTGTTCACAAGACTTCTGGGTATTGGAGGTTGTAGACTAGAGTTTTTGCTTCAGAATTATGTAAAAATTATGCTGCTTACTACTTCATATAAAACAATATATTGATTTAGTTTTTGTAAGACACTTTTTGTTAAGAAACACAGTATGCGTGGAGGCGTGAATCTGCATGAATAATGGGCCATTTACACCTGAGAAGACAAAAGAATCACATAATAATGACCTGAAATGACTTGCATATTAATGAGGCCTTTCAGTCAGGTAGACTGTGAAAAAAACCCTCTGTAATAATGTCTCAGCTCATCATAAACAGCAATACTGTGAAATATTATTACAATTTAAAATAATGGTATTCTATTATATTCTTTAAAATATAATGTATTTCTGTGATGCAAAGTGTCTGAACAATTATGTTACCTCTATGGCATTTAATATAGGCTTTTAGCTTAAAAGCATGCACATTTGGAGAAATATTGATGGATTCTTATATATTTATGTCAATTTTCTATACTGAGAAGTAATATTTATTGTCATCACTATGAGTGCTGGATACTGTGTTTACAATTCATACTTGCAGCCGGAGGGCGCTCTGTATACCTTTAGGCCACAAATTCATATAAAGAAGAAAAGGAACTAGGAACTAACTGCATGTCTTCTAGAGATCGCTAACCATGGGTTTATCATCCAAATAAACACTTTTCAAGACAATGAATACACGATTGAGACGATGTAAACATGTATTGCCTCTGAATTTGCGTCTGAATAGCGCTGGCTCCGTGAGCGTGGCCGCATTAGCGGATAATGAGCTGAATCACGGACTTCTGACATGGCTCTCTTTTCATACAGATTACATAAACACAGAATGTTAGTTTTCGATTTGACTTACACGATTTAAAACCTGAAATTTCGACATTTCTTTAGACGTAAGTGTCATTTTTTTTGTCATTAGTATTCCATAAGTTACGGTTCATTTTCTGAGAACTATCAGATTGGACTTCGTTCAGAGGGAGAGGAGTGATCACGCATCATGTTAGTTTTCTTTATTTTACAAAAAGCACAACATTGTGTTTTTACTCTGAGTGTACACAAATAAAAGAAGACATTCTAGAGTTTCAATTGATATATTACTTACGTCTCTTTTCGGACCTCAGGGAGTTAAAGAACACAGGCGCAGTCAAATCATTTACATAATGACCAACGTAATCTACCAAGAGCAGTGCAAATTAGCGTTGGGTCGCAAATAAGTAGAGCTGATGCTCATCAGGTGCTGGTCAACACAGGCGTAACTTGTTACATGTAATATAGGCTACGGATAACATCTTCCTCTGGCATTCCAAAAAAATTAATACGAGTGGAAAATATTTTCTCCCTTCTACCGCACACTCTCTAAGACATGCTTTTTTTGGGCCGTTAAATAATTGCGCAAATACCAGTCAATTGACTAGCATAAACATTAGTAAATCGCATTGCGTGATCCATTTAAATACTCTCCTCCCATATATTTTGTGTCTGAAAGGGAAACTCCTACAAATGCATATGCAATAAGGTCAGCAAAAAAACAAAAACTCAGTCCACAACTTTTCAGCGCTAATTTTGCACTGCGTGTCTTTAGTAAATCCCGACAGTAGTTTAACCCCAAAAGAGGGTTTGTGCTGGCTGTTAGTAAATCTGGCCATTAGTGTTAATTAGTACTGATTTTAAAGATTAACTTTTAATTAACTTTTTTAACTGCCTATTTTGGGGCATAATTAACTATGCGCCGATTTAGCGCATGGCCCCTTTAAATCTCTCGCTCCCTGCCCCCCGAGCTCTCGACTATAAGTGCAGTTATACAGTGCATAAACACTATTTACACAGCTAATATAACCCTCAAAATGGATCTTTACAAAGTGTTCGTCATGCATGCTGCATGCATACATCAAATTATTGTATTTATTTGGATGTTTACATTTGATTCTGAATGAGTTTGATAGTGCTCCGTGGCTAACAGATAAATGCTACACCTTTGTAGATATTTATAAAGAATGAAGTTGTGTTTATGAATTATACAGACTGCAAGTGTTTAAAAATGAAAATAACGACGGCTCTTGTCTCCGCGAATACAGTAAGAAACCATGGTAACTTTAACCACATTTAACAGTACATTAGCAACATGCTAATGAAACATTTAGAAAGACAATTTACAAATATCACTAAAAATATCATGCTATCATGGATCATGTCAGTTATTATCGCTCAATCTGCCATTTTTCGCTATTGTCCTTGCTTGCTTACCTATTCTGATGATTCAGCTGTGCACAGATCCAGACGTTAATACTGGCTGCCCTTGTGTAATGCCTTGAACATGGGCTGGCATATGCAAATATTGGGGGCGTACGTATTAATGATCTCAACTGTTACGTAACAGTCAGTGTTATGTTGAGATTCACCTGTTTTCCGGAGGTCTTTTAAACAAATGAGATTTACATAAAAAGGAGGAAGCAATGGAGTTTGAAACTCAGTGTATGTCTTTTCCATGTACTGAACTCTTGTTATTCAACTATACCAAGGTAAATTCAATTTTTGATTCTAGGGCACCTTTAAAAGGATCATTAGATAATAACGAAGGTAATGTAAATCTAAAAAAGAGCATGCTAAACTAAATACTGTTATAGGTCATTTAAAGAAATTCTAATATCATCTGAAAACCGATACTTGGTACTAATATACAGTGCACAGCATAAATGAGTACACCCCTTCTGAAACTTCTGAAAGTCCGCAATTACTCAATTACTCAGAAGACATGTTAGGTTTCTTTAGAGATATAATGTTCCAGCAAGTCTGCTTAATCAATTACCAAAGAAGCATGTCAAAATTATTCAGGAAAATAAGATTTTCTTATCAAGGTGATAAAATGTTGTGTAGCAAAAATGAGTAAACCCTCCTAAAAGTTACTAAATAAAACAAAATAAAAATTTGCTGGTGTAAGGCAATGTTTGATCAACAGGTATGTTGAACCAAAACATTTAAAGAGAAGTCATTTCTTGACAATTAAAAGTGTTATATAGCCCAGTGAATCATTCTAAGACTTAATGCTGACAACAGTGGAACCACTTGGGAGAGAACTGTCAGGAGACTTATTTCTTAGCTCAAAAGAGGACAGTGGTACAAGAGAATGACCAAATCATTGTTTTAAGGGTGAAAATGTAGCAAAAGTAACACAGAAATTCAAAAACAATGGACTTGTGACAAGGCCCCTGAAATAATCAGGCCTTCGTTTTAAGGTCTCATTTAGTGATGATTTTTTTGCTAGACAAAGAGCAGGAGAAATACCAAGCTAGTGTCTCAGAGCCAGCAAAAGCTATGAAAAGAGTGACTGTTTATCTCACAGAGTAAGATGCAGCCTGCATAAATGACATGCACAGTTGTTGTTCTCACTGGAACTACCTACTGTAGCCAAAGCACAATAAAGTAAGTTAGCCATTTCCAAAGCCCATATTTACAAAAATATAGATTCTGGGAATCAATACTCTGGTCTCATGAGACCAGATCAATCATTTTGGATCTAAAAGCTTCCTAAATGTTATGGTGTTGCTAGAGGAGGAGTACAGTGAGAAGTGCCTGGTTTCCACAGTGAAGGTCAGTGGTAGTAAAGCTCTTACATAGGGATGTGTGAGTACTGAAGGTGTGAGGGAGTTGTGCTTTATCAATGCTGTCATGAATTACCACACCACTGTGTAATTTAATACACAAACTTGAAACTTAGGAAGATGTTACCCTTTCCTCATTCCCTGCATTGTTGGGCATTTTTTCAACATGACAATGAGGATATGCATTCTCCAAAGGTGAAAAATCTTCTGTGGACATGTATCTTAACACTCTTGAGCACCTGTGGGGTATTCTGTAGAGACGAGTTTAGCAACACTCCCCATTAAAGATCAGGGCATTTAAGGAGCTCATCATCCAGGAACTTGAATCCAGGAACTTGTACATTCCGTGCCAAGAAGGGTCAGAGCAGTATATTCAAAATTATGGAGGGCATACTAAGTGCTAGAATATTATACATTTGTTGAATTAAATCTAGGGTGTACTCATTTTTTCAATCCTTAATTTAAACAAAACTGGCTTATTTTATGGCTATTAATGACATATATTTCTCAGTTTTTATTATGTATATGTTTAAAACAATTTAGTTTTGCCATCTTTCCATGAATTGTATTAGTGATCATAAAAATAATACATCTTTTGTATTTGTTCAGAGGGGGTGTGCTCATTTATGCTGTGCACTGTATATTGAACCTTTTATTGGCGTTCAACCTAACAGGCAGTTGACAAGCTATGTTTGAATGTGTGTGCATGTTTTTGTGACATATCAGGACACAAATGTGTATAATGACATGGGTATGACATAGGTATTACAAAAAGAGGTGACGTATGAGGACATTCCCCATGTCCCCACTTTTCAAAAGGCTTATAAATCATACAGAATGAGTTTTTGTGAGAAAGTAAAAGCGTGCACAGTTTCCTGTGATGGTTAGGTTTACGGTAGTGTAGGGGGATAGAAAATACAGTTTGTACAGTATAAAAACCATTATGTCTATGGAATGTCCCCACAATTAACAAAAACAAACGTGTGTGTGTGTGTTACCTAAAAGAAAGAAAGCCATACATGTAAGAAACGTTATTTGTTTGTTTTAAAGAAATATATTTTGCTTGCTTTTAAGGAAACATAAATTAAGGAAAGGTAAATTATAGGAAATGCCATATAAAGACATTTTATTTGCCTGCTTTAATCTTAAGTTAATGTCACATATAGGCATACTGTAGGAACTGCCATATTAAAATGCTTCATTTTTGCATGAAAAAGTACCTGCAATACTTAAAATGATCTTGCTGTACAATATAAACAAATTCCTTTATGATGTAGAATAGGTTAAAATGAACAAAAGGTGAGAAAAAACTCATGAACATAACGTATGCAACCTACTGTACCTACCACAAAGTTTAAAGGTTAATGGCAGGGCACACAAAGGTGAAGAGGAAGTGATAAGATGAGACTGACAAAGACTACAGTGAGAAAGGGGAGGTGTGTGAAGATGACAAAAGCGAAAGGCGACAGCGGAAGGACATCCGGCATATCAGATATGAGTTACAGGCATTAAAATTCTTACAATATTAAGACTGGCTTATACAGGACATAGAAGAGTTGATGAACATAATTTGAAATTCTTTAAGTATATAAGGCCTGAGGGGTGAATGCTGCCCGCATTAAGTGTGAAGGAGAGCTAATAGCCTATTGAGGGACGCATAACAGCAACTCCAATATTGCTGGCAAGAGATTGTTTAGCTATTAGATTAGCTGATTTTAAGATTTCTATTTTTACATTAACTGCTTTGTTTTGTAACCAATAACATAAGCATTTGTATTGTTACAATTGCCTCCTGTGATACTTTACTTATAACTACAAACCAAGCCTTCAGAACAACCACAAGGGAGTTCAACCTGCAAGCGTGTGAGCACTAGACACCACATAATCATAGCAAGAGTGAGTAAATGAATAGTTTTTCTTTTCGAGTTAATCCTTTTGACACAGGCAGCATCTGCTTTTAGAGATGTGCGAAACAGAAGACAAAATTGGAAGAGTAGAACTCACTAGTTAAGACACAGACGAGAGAAAGAGAGCTCTCCCCCACTGAGACTCATTGGCAGCCACATCCTGTCTCTTCTCCCAGCCTCTCTCAATCCCTTTCTCTCCTCATTCCCTGTGATTCCATCACTCTGTCTTCCTCTCCCGAGGAGGGAAAGTGGTTCAGATTAAGTTCCTCTCATCCTCACGAGAGCCCTCTATCCTATCACATCTTCACTTATATATGTACACCTACTGTGAGAACGGCCTTCCATTACCCCTCCATCTCATCTCTGAGGAATTTCAGATGTACCCAGGTGTTACTGTTCACGCAGGTATGCTAATGTGCAGCAATTTTCCTCTATTTCATTGCATTCCCTATTACTCCAGAGACTTCAACTGCCATAAGAGGACACTTTTCTTGAAGCAATGCAGTTGAAACTGAAAGAAGAAAAAAAACAGCCGTTTGGAATAGAGTCATTCAGGCCATATCCATTCTGCCATGGAGGTCTGGGTCAGACCGGGGCTGTACTCTTTCACAGAGAGCTGAATTTCAAGGGCTTGGTGAAATGTCAGCTGGGCCCTGGACTTTTAGTGGCTATGATATCTTGAGGGATGAGTCTGGTCTAAAGGTAACAGGGGTTGGAATATTTGCACCAGGCATTTTTTTTCTCTCTCTCACTCTCTTTTGTGAACAATCTTTATTCTGATCTTCATACAGATCCACCTTGAACCACATTGTTCACGTAGAGTCAGCTGTTAAAAAGAGAGTGGAAGAAGGCAAGCAACACAAGGGTTTCCTATCAAGAGACAAAGACTGGAGACTTTAAAACAGCACTTCTCAAAGTCCAGACTCCAGTCCGGATCCGGATCCGGACCCGGAGGGAATTCAATCCGGACCTGCCTCCATTTCGTATTTCAACAGCAGTAATTGTGTGTAAGGGATTCAAATCTGGATTTCCTACTTTGATAAACGCATGTCAAAATCATTTGTTTAGTGTTTTATGTCTTTTTGGAGATGGTCAGAAATCAAAGCGAAAGCAAGATATTTAAAGTTTTCCTCCGTGATTCAGTTGCCATGACATCCAGTGAGCATATACTTTTGATGTAATTGGACACGAGTCGCGCGACGCAGCATTTGAATGGGTCTAGAGCAGTGGTTCTCAACCTGCGGCCCGTCACAAATGTAAATGCGGCACGCGATATGCCGACCAGCAATTTATTTTTGTTTTAAAATTTAAATTAAAGTGAATTAAATAAATATAAATGAGCTATAATGCTTTATTTGTCATATAAAATAATTTTGGTGAGCATTTATTATTTTCAGACATCAGGCAATGTAGGCTAATGATGCAATCACTCAGTTAACGAAACAAACACAAGTGCGCGCTTAGGAAGAATTCAAACAGTAGCAATTAATTTTGTAAATTTAAGCCTCAAAATGGTCAAATTTGTTATTAAAGGAGAAAAGCTAAATGTGGAAGATAAAATGAAGGAACACATACAAACAAGAAGAGTCGCAGTATCAGCAGCAAAGGTAAGAAGAATGGAAGAATCAGTTTGCTGTTAGGCCTAATGAGCGAGATGGGCAGCCTTTCTGTTTGCTCTGTAGTAAAGTACTTGACAAGCAAAACCTACAATTTCAAAAGACTGAACTGTGAATTCGATGTGTTTGATGTATTTTAAATCAGTAAAAATTAGCGCATTAGCTGCGCGAGGGATTGCGACATGACAGAATGCTTGATATCGTCAGAGATTGTAATTAGCCTACAGTGCGCTCAGTGTTGTTTCTAAAAAGAGCTGAGTAACATTTGCTTATCAAGGCGTTTATGTGATTGTTTGGTGACTATTGCGATGCTGTTGAAGAGAGTCATACAGTCATACAGAATTAAATAGCAACTTAAAGTGATGTATATACAGTTTGTGTGTTCAATGAGCATTACTGATTATTATTGTAAAGCTAATGTCAGTAAGTTAGTTTTTATTTGTTATCTATTGTGTGCAACATCTTGGTATAATAATAGTATTATCTGCTAATACCATAACATTAAATCTGATTGGTTTGCATTGGTGACGTCATATGTAAATTATATGCGGACCGTGAGACTTGCACTTGGACCATTGTGCGGCCCACTGGGAAAAAAGTTTGAGAACCACTGCTCTAAAACCTTCTCTGTCACACTGACAACGACTTCATTTTGAGTGTTGTGTAAGAATGAGCAGACTGATTTCTGCTGGCAAGCAATTCAGATGATTCAGTTGTACTTAGTGCAGCCAAAGAGAAAATAACATATTCCTAAAGGACTGAACTTTAGTAATCTAATTCTGTATAATGTAACTGCAAACAAAAAACAAACTAAAACAAACAACAACAACAAAAAACATTTAAGATTAAATATAATATGTGAAATCAAGGAATGGATGTGTATTTTTTAGACAATCAGTATTAGTTGATAAAAGTTATTATCACTATCGGCCATCGGCCATCGGCCGATTGTTTAAAAACAGCCGATGATCAGGGCTGAATATTTCCAGTCAATCAAAAGGGTGCAGAAAAAAATGTTCAGACTGCAACTCATACGGTTGCTGAATCCCAATAGCACCCTAAACCCTCACGGTCTTCCTCTGAGTCCGCACATTCATGACGTAATGCCGGGTAAAGTCCTCTGCGTAGCTCGCAAACTTGCGGCCTCAGCTCAAGTGTGCACCGAGGGCGCATAGCGGCCGCAAAGGGTCACTCGTGAGCACCCTTTTGAAACCTAAAATGATGAATGGGACACCCTACGGTTTCGTGGACGGATACGTGCACACGGCAGCCACTGTAAGTTCACAAGACCGAAAGTGCATAGAAGTGTGCCATTTGGGATTCAGCCTGTGTGTGAAAAAAATCTCTCTTGTGTTAAAGTAGCGATGTTAAAGCAGGCTCTATTTGACCCTATGAATCATCCATAGTTAAAGCCAGGGTTGCCAGATCTGCGTTTTTTGTTTGTTTGTGTTTTGTTTTTTGCTACATCAAACATTATTTGTATCGCCTTCCATCCATTAATCGCAAAGAGCTTTGTGCTTTATTACTTATGATAAGAAGCAAAGTCTCTTCTTTCAAATGTCCATTTTATCACAACATTCAAACAATAAATGGTGTTTTGAAGCTCTTAAATTTCACACGAAAGATCACTGTAGCACCTCAGTTCAAGCGGTATAACGGAGCGCGAGTCTTTTCTTCCACATTAATACAAGTTATATCTTGAAAAACATGCATGAACATCAAAAGGTATGTTGAAAGATACAGTACAACTTACCTGAATGTAGCATGTCTCATGTAATATGCATTTCAACCGCAGGAAAGATGTTAATAAAACAGCCTGTTGAAAAATGTCACATAATGTCACATTTACCTCAGGAATGTTTTCCAATGTTCACAGTTCCTTGGTTATCTATAAAAAAAACACTAGAGAAGAGCTTATTTACTGTTAATTATATGTTTGAATAAATCCGCCATGAAGACGTTCTTATGAAAACTAACTTATGTGCAACTGAGTTGTATACAAACATTTCAGTTTTTATTTGAGAGTAAAATGAGAGGGTTCCCTGTATAATATAGCAGCATTATTTGGGAGAGATTGTATTCCTTAAGAGAAAACAAACTATCAGCTGTTATCATTCTGAATAATCAGCTATTGCATTGGCAGAGAAATTTACTATCAATGTGTCTCTCGTGTTTTATATATGGAGCAGCTAACCACTAGATGAGGGTACCAATGAGAATTTCTGCTGTTTCTTTCAATACAGTCAAATATAGCTATTTCACAGCACCTGTGAAAAAATAATTAAGATTCCAGTCTGGAGTGTGTTGGCAGCATGTAGGTCCAGCATAATACAATATGGAGTGTAAGAGTAATGACTCCTGTGGAAGATACACATGCCCATGTGAGAAAAATGGCCAGTGTCCGAAGTCAAAGGCAATCTGTCAGGCTGCGACCCTTGTACCTCAAGCTACAGGAAGTGCCTCCCTCAGCAGAAAGCCTGTGTTATCGCCGCCGCAGTCCGCAGAGTCTGCACAACTTTCAGATGGACACACTTTAAACTTCCTGATCCATTTTAAAGGCTTTAAATCAGCCCACCGGCTGGATTGTAATTCTCCTCACAGTCTCGTCCCATCTCTGTTTGATATAATATAACACAGCTCCCATGGCGCAAGCCCACTTTTCTTATGCCAACGTAAATATGAAAATAAAGTGAAGTCACCCTACAATTTTAAGTGTGCCTACTGAACTACTCTGCTATGCAACTCTGAGATGCTGTATTACTTTTACAAGTTATATTTTGCCTAGCAATGGACTCAGGGCATATACATTCACATTAATTGAAATGTACCTAGGTGCAAAGAATATGCCAAGCTAGCAACTGTTCCTGTCCTAAATTAAAGTCTTGAAGTATCCCAGTGGATTATGGGAATGGATAGGTAATTTAAGTCTATCTCAAGAGGAGTGTTATCTGCCGTTATAACATCTTTCAAAATGAAGAAGACTAACATTCATACCCTGAGATCTCATTCAAAGTTCCATGAATATGTTGTGAGGTTTCTTTAAAAGTCATGTGGGATTGTTGAGCACCAAAATTAACTTTGGTTTATTTGGCCTGTTTGCCATCTAAAACTTCTCAGCCTAATAATTCCGAACACATTTCTCTGAAGGCCTCTTTCCACTGCAATAACCATCCAGAACACCTCATGCTGGAGACCGCTTTTGTTTACTTGAACGTATGTCACAATGTCACAAAGTAGAAAATGTAAAATTGCACACTGAACCTGCTCATTAAAGCCATACAAGCAGGTACGCAGTAAAACCAGTGTTGTGGAACGCAAATGGTTTAGGCATAATAATAGTTTACAACAATGACACGAGTCTCTTGCTGAGTCACTGGTTTGAGGGACAGGACATGCTAAGTGTGCAGATTTGTTCTCCTGAGTGCATTTCTGCTAGTCGTGATATATTTGCGAGAAGGTCACTATTATAATCTTAAGCAATGCAAATTCAGGCTGAGAGAGAGGACGTGTAAATTAAAGGACCTGTGGTAAATGGGAATATGAGATTTATTAGGACTAAAGGGAATTCATTTATTTTTAATATCTTTGAATGGCTCAGGTCAGACCCTTGAACATTTTAAAGCAGAAATTGAGCCCCTCTTATAGTTAACACTATCTCTTGACAAGATTCAATCATTAAACCATGTATTTGAATGATAGCTTCCAGTGGCAAGGGACTCTATTTATGAGTAAAGCAATTAAAGCAATTATGGCTTGGAGATCATTAGCACTGCGTTGGCAAATGTCCATTCATTCATTATTGCAAACAGTATAACAAAAGATATAAAAGGAAAATTAATCTGAGCAGTGCAAAGGAGGACATTTTCAGACTGCTGTCTGCTTTTACTGAAACCATGAAGAAATGTCATCAAAAGCAGAAAATGAAAAAAGGCTGCCATTTACCAAAGATATCAATTGTGGGTAATTATATTATTAGTGTTTAATTCTAATAATATAATTCCCCCCCCCCCCCCCCCATAAAAAAAAAAAAAAATTAGGGGAATTTTTTTTTCTCCATGGTTACGTGTGACTAATTGCAGAAAGATAAGACAGCTTTACGCATGAGCCCGCTTGCCCTTGTTTATGGTGAAAGGATGACATCATTAGCTTTATTTAGATCAATTTCACACCGTCTGTCTGATTAATAGGGATGCAATTAAACCCAGCACAGCTCCAAATCCAATGATAAATTAACAAAGGATATGTGGAGGATAGGGTTACACATCATACTTTCTTTTTTCCATGGTGACCACAGTTTCTGAAGTCCACAGGCGCCGAAAGATTAAAGTGATGAAGATTACAATTAAAGCACAACGTTTTTATAGGGACATCTTTCAGTGCTCGTTTTTCCCTTGAACATCTGGAGAGACCGAGAACAATTAAACACACTAAATTACTCCAATCACAAATAAGCCAGAGTGATAAAACTCACTCAGTACATGTTCAGTAAAGTTCTTTTTACAGATGCCCAATATTTCCTCTGCCAGCTAAAAATGGCTGATCATTGAATTCAAAAGATCTCTTTTATCACTAGGCTGTTGGCTGTATTGGACCCATCAATATATTTTTCTTAGTTACTTTATATTATTTTACTAGTTAAATCAGTTTCAGATAATCACCACTACTTTTGCTTTAACTTGGTTTGAACATCATTTAGCTACACTTATATAGCAACAGCTAAACTAATCAGTAAATGAAAACTTAATGAGTAATTTGATTATGTAGTGTAGTCTTTTCATAGTTGAAGTAGTCTGTGAATTAAAGAAAAAGTAAAAATGTACAATGTACAATGGATAGGATCTTAAAGGATTAGTTCACTTTCAACTGAAAATTACCCCAAGCTTTACTCACCCTCAAGCCATCCTTGGTGTATATGACTTTCTTCTTTCTGTCGAAGACAATTGGAGAAATATTAATAAATATCCTGACCCATCCAAGCTTTATAATGGCAGCAATGCGCTACCAAACGAGTATGAGCTGAAGAAAGTGTCTCCATCCATCATAAACATAAACAGCTCCAGAGGGTTAATAAAGGCCTTCTGAAGCGAAGCAATGAATTTGTGTAAAAACAATATCCATATTTAACAAGTTTTGAAGTTAAATATCCAACTTCCCCCAGACCACCTTCCGTATTCTTTAAAAAGCTTACGCTGTACGTCCTACGCCTTCCCTATTCAACTTATGAAACTGACGCGACACCAGCTCAGTTTTTTACGCAATTTTAATATGAAAGGTGGTCTGGCGGAAGCTGAATATTTTATCAGAAAGAAGAAAATCATATACACCTAGGATGGCTTGAGGGTGAGTAAAGCTTGGGGTAATTTCCATTTGAAAGTGAACTAATCCTTTAAGGGGCTTTCGCACTGGAGGAACCTTTTCATAGTTCCTAGAATTATTGGATGAAGTACCTGGATTTTGCCGTGTTCGCACTGCAGGAACTAGGAACAATTTTAGTTCTAGGAACTCCTTTTGGGGGAACTAAATTAGCTCCTACTTCAGAGTAGGGTCTAAACCAGCACTACAGGAACTATCAGTGATGTAAGTGTATGTTGATTGGTCAAAAGCACATCAAATACGCACACCTGGCATTTTTAAAAAGCTGTGTAAACATATTTGCTTCACGAGCATGGAAAACAGTGATAACTGCATTTACCTGTTGTCGGCAGGATTGTGTTATTTTCTCCGCCCTGATGATATGTAATACTGAAAGATGTCAAAGGAGATTTCGTCTCTTAGCCCCACTTTTTGCTCTTTCAGTCATGTAAATTATGAGTTTACATTCCATCTCCATTATCACAAAACCCATGACACCCAATAAACACAGCTCTGATCACAGCGACTTCCATCGACTGTTTTTTAGTGTTTGCAAATGCCACTCTTAAAGACGTCACTGTCGGATGCTTCACAGTTCCAAATACAACCAGGAACATGGCCGAGGGGAGAAATTAGTTCTCAGGTAACTATCCTAGTGGCTAGTTCCTAGAACAATTCGGTGTGAAAGCCCCTTTAGAGCATCAAATGAGTTCCTCTTCAAAGTGAATCTCATAATCTACCACCTACACCCAAAATATTACACTATTTTAGCAATGCAATTCACAGTGTGTTGTGACAACATTATTTAAATGGAATTACAGCCTCATCAATATATCCAACCTCATAATAAACCATCCTAGTATTCCTTTATTTTAACTGTCTAGCTAATTACATGACAATGGCTGCCAAGTGAATAATGCAGTAGAAATTATATTGCTCTCTAAAAAGCCAATTTAGCAGAGTTGAAACTACAAACTTTGACTCAGAATTAGGATTAATTTAGCAGCTTAAAGCACACAGAACTACCAAGAACACTGACAGAGATGCAGCATAATGTTTTAATTCACCCTGAGTTCTGTCATTTTTTACCAAGTGTCATTATAAAAATTAATGTGTAGACAAAAATAAGCAATATAATCATATATACAATTTTTACACACATAGTGTGCGTGCATGGCTTATACGCATTTTTTGTAGCTACAATGCAGAAGCTTTCAATTCTTAATTAAAATATACAGTAATGTATGGCAGTTATGTTGTATAACATTTCCTAGCACATGTTTGTAATTGAGGGTACAACATACTCATTTTAGCATTTCATTTATTTTTCTGGCACATTAAAAAATATAATGCAAAATAAAATTAAAATTAATATTTTGAAATAATAAATATAAGATGTTTGGCAGGGCAAATAAACATCTGAATTACTGACCCAAACACCAGGACAAAAAAATTGGGTCCAGAAAATGGCTGACCATTTTTATACATAGAATCAAAAGTATTAAAGAAATTTGTATTCAGGTATTGTCAAAAAAGTTAGCCAATGACACTGAGTCATGTTTCTATGCTGATAATCTTACTATTTATAATATTTTCAAAATCATTTGGCTCCGCTTCATATCGCTGTGGCTGCCATGTCAGAGGACTTAATAGGGGGTTTAAGAACAACAAACAGAGCAACAAATGTACCAAAGATAGACACACCAATCATTGCATCCATTCCTTTTTAACCACAGTCTCAGGAGAGAGTTTTATCTGTACATGAGTCCCACTGTTCTGTTATACAATCACATATCACAGACAGCATTTGTTCCACTCAGGTATCCAGTAATCTCTTCATTGTTCAACCCACCTTCCCGCATCTTGCCTTATTTGATCAGCTCCTCATGGAGTGCTTTACCTCACAAATGAAGCTATCTGCCATGCTACCACAGTGGTCTCCCCTAAAAATGACCTATATCTACCCATCCTTCCACAAATCACACCCCATGCACCAGTTTCTTTCTTCTTCTTCTTTTTTCTTTTTTTTTAGACACCCCTTCATTTCTGAGCACTTTTGGCAATTTTCTTCGCTAAATTGGCAGGTCTGAATGGCTCAAGGAGCAGCGTGAGGTGGACAGGTCTTCAGGAGGGGGTTGTCTTCCAAACAAACATTATTGTCATCCTTTTCATTTTTCTTTCAGTACACCAATGTCAGGAAGCAAATAAGATATCATTCTCCACGCACCTCCTGACGCGTGACTGCAGAAATAAAGCAAGTAACAAAGATTTGATAGACATGCGAGGACCTAATCTTAACGTATGGCATTGTTCCTCTTTTCTTTGAGTCATATAACTCCCAGCCCACCTGCTCCATGCATTCGGACCACCTCTGTCGCTCATGGCGGTGAACGCTGACTGACAAAGCATGTTGTCAGAAGATAACTACATTACCCAAACTTTCATTTCCCTCACGCCAGGAGTTCCATCATACACAGATGTCTTTCCACCTTACACACTGCGCAGCGGTCATTTGGTATTCTATATCCATCAAACCTCCGACACTGCCAACAGAAATAAGCAGAAAAAAACAACAACAAAACCTGACATCTTTAGCAGGGGATCTAGATTGCCTCTGAAGATCTCATTCAACTTTAGCGTAGCTCTCACAAGGTAACTTCGGTCCACATGAGGCTATCTGTGCTCCATTATAGGCACATTTTTACACCAGGCATAAACTTCCAGCATCAACGGGTCAATGCGAGATGAGACTGTCACCATGTCACAACGTAAAAGCAATTCAAAAGTGTCTGTAACAAAAGGAGTCGTAAACTTGTGGCAAGTTTAAGTAAGCCTATTGATTGTAAATTGAACAACAGCACGAGAATGGTGCTTAATTCCTTGTGTTTTCCTCTGTTGCAGCAATTATAAAGAAAGCGATCCAATTTGGTGTCGTGGCGGCAATAAATAGATCGTAAAGAACGTGATTTAGGCTGACTGGGTGCTGCGGTACGGTGCGGTTTAACGGCTTCAATAGCCGGGTCGCTTCTAGATTTAATGCAGGGGCTGACACAGATGCTCTCCTTCATTCTCCCTCTCTTTTGGCCTGACATGAATACACCCACCACATTATAGGTCCACAATGCCTGAAGCTTCATGTTGATGACCTGTCAGAATCAGTAAGAATGCATCATCTAGACGGACAAAGCTGGCATGTCAAGTCGTTCAGCTGAACAATTAGAGATTCATTAAATTTACAGCAATACAGCGCCTTCGATGAAACTCTACAAGGGCGGAGAGAACAATCACTTTCATTTTCAATAACGGCAAGGAAGTGTGATTGAAATCAGATTGAACCTTTATGCTCCTCTTTTCACCAAATAAATCTGTACAGCGAAGCTGAATAGCAAGCACGTCATAATAAATCTCAGCTGTTGAACGTCAACTCCTGCGTGGCTTTTTCTCGGATCCGTCGGCGTTCTGCAAATTAGGAGCATCAAGCATCATTCAGTCTGAGGCTGTGTCATATTATGGGCTTCTTTTCATGGACTACTGCCATTCTGATATAATCTAGGCACTGGCCCAGTGAATTCAGGCCAGCTTGTAGGAAAACAAAGCCTAGTACACCAATGGAGTGCAGCTCCAGAGCCCCCATTTAACCAGGGCTCTGTTGGACGGGTGAATAGGTCATTTCCAAATGCCCGATATAAGAGTTGCTGTGGAACCATGCTGAAGGGCCCATCTGTTCTGTACATGTTCAGCCACCATGAGCCCAACTAAGCTGGGTGGCAATTACTATCAAGGAAGTATGTGTGAAGTATCCAATTGGGCTTTTTGGAGGATGGCACTGAGGAATCATTGGAAGTTTAGCAGGAAGAACTAAAATGGGGTGATGATACTCTCTACTATCCTATTAATAGCTAAAAGCTAGAGTGGTTTAACAGCCCTAAACATATTGATAAAATACATACAGTAAACCTGCCGTTAAAAGCCACCAAGACATAGGCCGGTTTTAACTCCAAAATCCAAAATAATACACCATTTTTGTAAAGAGGCTAAACAGACACCATTTTATATTCTTAAAGGCTCTTAAAAGGGAGATCTAATCCAGATGGAACAAATGATGTGCCTGTGTGCAGCAAATTCACTTCAGATAGATAATACCGATTCCCGGCACCATGTCCAAAGGAGCCCCACTTATCTGTCAGATGATCCATTCTCTTGATCTGTCAGTGTGTGTCCCGCAAGGCACATACGCACTTGCAGACGGACACGAACGCACCATGCACACACCCATCCGGCTATCATCTCTCTAACTTACCCGCAGGGGTTACGTCAGAACTAACCCTGCTCATTACTTCAGAACAAGCGTCGTTAGCGAAAGCGCTCGCACGCATTCATCAGAGAGCCTCACCTCAGCTTGTTAAGCATATTAAATGTCCAGCAGCAAGGGCTCAATTAGTCCTCTCTGGGGTACGGCGGCAATCAGATAGATTCCTCTGTAACCCCGCACACAGATCTATGGTCCGTTTAACCAGGCCGGGCACAGGCTCGGTGAGAGCAATGGATTGTGGAGGTCACTGACGGGAATTTCTCTGCACTGTGCTCCTTCATGTTGATGAGCTGCCCTGCAGAAAGCACATCTGTCTCTCCAGCAGTAATGCACTGACTCTGGGCCAAAGAGGAAAGCGACATCATCCTTCTGTCCAGCCAAGGAGCTCATTTACCACGACCTCTCTATTTCATGTTCACTCTGTCAGCTTAGAGTTTAGAGTATGAGTGTGCGATATGGCAAAATATCATATCATGACTTTTCAGGCAGGACCGATCGTATCACAATTCTTTTTCATGTTGGTTTTTACCAGGGCATGCACAATATTAAACTGACATTGGGATATTTTGTTTTTGTGTGTTTCGTCAGTTGACAAATCGCTCTATTTGGAAAGAATTAATCATTCTACAAATATTGTAGTGGAATGCATCTACATAGAAATTAAATGTAAAATAAAACTGCATAGTTTTCACTGTACAAATTAAATATAATTAATCTTTGTTAAAGCTTTGTATTTTGATTAACATTAATGACAGATGGCAGCCAGAATATTAGGCTGTTGTCACTTTAAGACCTGATGCACGAATCTAATAAAATGATACGCATCTATTTTCTTTGTCAATTGTTTATGTTCACTTAAGACAAACAAATGTGAGTATACTCGCCAAGACAGAATTTTGTATGTACAGTATGTCTGATCAAGCACAAAAAGACGAGAAAGAGATCTGAATTCAGTGTTTGCGTGCTGTCTTCGCAGCTCTGTGCACACAGAAAATAGCATGCAAGATCCTAATTGAGTTCTCTTTCATATCTTCACTAAATTCAAGCACTTCTCACTGGATCTAACAGCGCTGTTTAGAGGTCGTGTGACCGAGATCGTAAGTAAACGCATCTGCCGTTTAAACTTTCCACAGTTCAAATAAGTATTGTTGTTTCATTACGTTTTTGGCATACAAACATTAAATCAAACATTTATTAAACGTTTTATCGAGGAAAATTATATTCCAATAATTATCGTTATCATTTTATCACCCAGCATAGGTTAGGGTAAAGGTAAGGGTTATACATATTAAACATAAGTTGGTGAAAACATGCACTGTAAGATGCTTTGGATAAAGCATATTTGCATGGAAAATGTGGAAGTAGGGTTAGGAAACCAAGTAAGTTTGACAGGAATGTTGTTCCAGGACAATCCAGTAACATGTCCAACCAACCCACGGTCACCCAGTTTGAAAACCCACAAAACACACATTCTATCTGAAAATTCAAAGACATCAAGAAACCTTAAAATGCAACTACAGCAGACTTGCTGTAAACTTTTAGATGTTTACTTAAAACAAAGCACAGGCAAGAAACCAGTCCATCACCGATTAATCAAACAGGACCCACCAATGGAGGTGGAAGGTTAATTCAATTATATTTTCGTATCCGGTGTTTTCAAGAGCTTGCTTGGAGCCTGAGGTGTAATGGTGGCCTTGCCAAGCATATGCTGGCTGAAGGGAAGAGTCTGCTGAAAAAAAAACATACGGCAGAGCGATGGACATCAGAGCTGCTGCTGATTACTGAGCATGGAATTCTGGCAAAGGTAAACGGACCCCAAGCACTGTTTGGTTTAAATCCAAGTACTTAAACCCACAATCCAATTATTTAAGTGACAGTTCTCTCGAGGATAAATAATTCTGTTTTTTGTGTCTTTGTTTGTTTTTAATTTACAAAAAAACTGCAAAACATTTTAGGCTTAGCAAGATGCTTTTTAAAAAGATTATAAAATCAACATAACTATTTATCTACACATGCAAAGCGGTTGAAATTAGAACCCTACAAGTCATCACAGGCCTCTCTATCCCACTTCTGTCAGTGATGTGTGATGAACTAATTTAGGAGCAGCATGGGCTCAGTGACAGAACATACTGCAAATGAAAGCTAATCTCATCAATGTTTAACCACAAATCAGCATCATAACTTGAAAAGCAGAAATCCTCTGAACAGATCAGACGACTCATATAAGCAAAGATGGCCACTTCAGACACAGACTCATCCAGCAGAATGAGAAAGATATTATAAATCACTAAATAATTGTTACATTTATATCTAATTGATACACAAACAGCCCCAAAAGCATTTGCAGCATTTTTAAAGGATAGTTCATGCAAAGAAAATTTTGTCATTTATTCACTCTCATGTGTCATTAAAAGGAAAAGATAATAATGCCTTACATCTCAGTCTATTCCTCACATACATCACCGTACGACTTCAGAAGTAGGGATCATAATTAACTGGTTAACCATTAATCAACAGTAAGAATTTTGACCGATTAATACTAACAGTTAAACTAAATGTTTACAAACATTATAAATACGATAAACATAGCTATAGGTTACTTTAGTTCCCCTCAATTCACAACAAATCCTTTCAATTTAATGGTATTCAGAACAGAAGAAATATGAAAAATAAAAGTAACTATATAAACATCAAGCCAAAACAAACCCACGTAGAAGGCAATGTTCTCAGGACCTTGCGCAACATTCCCTAAAAGTTGTCAAAAAGTGACGAAAATTCCAAACCTTTACAGAACATTCAGGACGTTCCTAAAACGTATTATTTTGGTAATGAAAGTGCTGCAGTTCAAGTTTCCTTATATGACTTTAGGGGGATGTTCCATTTTGGTTATTTTGTGGTCAAAAAAGAATGTTACAAAGAGGACATTTGGGAAGTTAACAGAATGTCCTATAGTAATAGTCCCCTAAACATTCCCAGAACGTCCTGAATGTTCCCTGAAGGTCCACCAAATAACGTTCCCCAAACCTTTAATAGAACTCTACATCGTGACCGTCTCTGAATGTTCTGGGAACGTTACTAAGTGACAGTTTACCCCGCCAGAAATTTTACATTCCCAGAACGTCCCCACTGGTATTAAGGACGTTGTCTATTAACGTTCCCAGAACGTTCTGAAACGGTCACGATGTGGAGTTCTTTTAAGGTTTGGGGAACGTTATTTGGTGGACCTTCAGGGAACATTCAGGATGTTTACTATAGGACGTTCTGTTAACTTCCCAAATGTCCTCTTTGTAACATTATCGTACGACCATAAAATAACCAAAATAGAACGTCCCCCTAAACTCATATTGGTAACGTTATTAAATGACCAACGGAGGACCATGTGGCAACGTTCAGTTAATGTCCCAAATATCCTCATTGTAATGTTCGTATGTGACCATAAAATTAACCAAATTGGAATGTCCCCCTAAAATCATATTAGGAAACTTGAACTGCAGCACTTTCATTACCAAAAGAGGACGTTTTGTGTCCCAAATGTTCTGTAAAATTTCAGAATTTTCGTCACTTTTAGAGAACTTTTAGGCAAAGTTGCGCAAGGTCACAAGAACGTCACCTTCTACGTGTGTGTTTTATAGAAAATAATAAAGTTTGAAGTCACCGTTATGGAGGTGAGCATTTGCTTTAGATGGGCTCTTGATTCTTGCCATTTTAATGTTAGACTTTCTCTGGCTGCTTTAACTCTGTTATCAATACACATTTGTTATAGCAAAAAAACGCATGAATTGGGTTGTTTAGTGCTGGTGATTCAATCATCATAGAGTGATTCATTGATCGTCACCAGAGTCTAAGCTATGAGTGCATTATATGTTAGTTTTGCATTAATTAATGGTTAAATTTTTTTTAGTTCATTATACAGAGTTTTGAGCAGTGACTTTTAGACTCACACCGATATCATGAATCAGCGTATGAACCTCAACAATGGTGACAATAAACAAAAATCTTTTTTGTGACTTTAGTAGCTTGTTTTGTGATGCTCAGAGTTGATCTGTTTATCTGAAAATTTTGTCACCATTGTTGAGGATCATATGCAGAATCTTGATGTCTGTGTGAATCTACATGATGCTATCTGAATAATTTCTGCATAATGATAAAAACTTTTTAAAACGTCAAAGCAGGACAGGATTTTATGCATTATCATAGGACTACAACAACATGAAAGAAAATACAATATTCAGATAACAGTGAATAAGACCACTGTATGAGGATACATTCTTCAACAATGAGCAACCAAACCATTACATCAGATTTTTTTTACTCACAATTTTTTTGTTGTAACAAATGCTTCAGAAACACACAGTTACAACAACTGGAGAAAAAAATAAAGTTTAAACATCAAGGGTCAGGAGCCCAACTAAAGGAAGCGCTTACCTCCATAACGGTGACATTTATACATTTTGATAAAACATCAACACCTCATGAAGAAGATTTGTATGAAAGAAACAAAGTCAGAGTGGTTTGTAATAAGTGAAGATGCAGAGATCTAGAGAGATCTGTTAGTGTTTAATGTTCTGTTTCTGTTATCTGAGTTTTGTGAGGTTACCATTGTGCTGGAGAGTAGCGCCTGTGCTTCAGTCAGTGATGATCCAGAAACACTGATGTTCTGCTGCATGTTGCTTTATTTAAAGACACTAACTGTGTAGCTGCTGATGCAGTGATACAGCAGTTAGGTTAGCTCATGCATGTGCTGTTGTCAGCTATGACTTACTGCAGGAGATTTGCATTTTAAAGAAAAGGTTTCATAATATTAATCCAGGAATTACCTATAAAGAGTTTTAAGAATTTAAGAAAAATTAGTTTTTGTTTAAACAGCTACTTTTGTTTGTCAATTTAGCTCTAATTTTCAATTAATGTTTTTGACAAGGGCAGCAGGGACATTCTGAGAACATTTCCAAATAAAGTATGGTTCCTTAAACGTTCGGAGGACATATTGAATGTTCTGTGAAGGTCCACCAAATAACGTCCCCCAAACCTTAAAAGAACTTCACACATTAACCTCTCTGAACGTACTAGGAACGTTACTAGGCAACGTCCCTAACACAGTGGGGACGTTCTGAGAATGTTCTGGGAATTTCTAGCGGTGTATTCATTTAAAGCAAAACTGAAATGGAAACCGGTGTTGGGCTCATGTAGCCTATGCCTCTCATTCAGCACAAATCCAAATGTTACTATATTTGTGATGTATTCTGATTCATAGTGTTATTTTGGTCATTACTGGAGCTTAACAGACTATGGTCACTATAAAGTGTCATTGTATTGAAAAAAATTATAATTTTTGTTCACAGAAAAAAAGGGTTGACTGACTTACAAATAAAGAAATAACTATCATCTTTAGGGAGAATTTTCCCTTTAATTTTATAGTACGGCAAGGTTGAACAACGCTTGAAGTGCAGTAGCTATATCTGTGGAATGAAGGGAGATCACCTCTTAAGCCTGATTATAAATGATGAGTCAGATCTGGTATGTTAATATCCTGTGCTGCATGACAGAGTTTCATGCCTTCACTGTGAGATTAAACTGAGCTGGGCATTTTCTCTGCTCCCTTCTCACTCATCAATGTACTGTTATTTCAGGGAACATGATCAATTTAGTCATAAGATTTAAAGGGATAGTTCACCCAAAAATGAAAATTCTGTCATCATTTACTCACCGTCAAGTAGTTCCAAACCTGTATAAATTTCTTTGTTCTGCTAAACACAAAGGAAGATATTTGGAAGAATGTTAGTAACCAAACATCTTCCTTTGTGCTGAGCAGAACAAAGAAATTCAATAGATTATTCAATAGAAATTTAATAGATTATGGATTAGTTTACCAACTAAAATTGTTAAGAAAAAATTGTTAAGAATAATAGAGTCCTATGAAATGTATTTTCTTCAGAAAATTATGATTTAATACAAATATATGATCAAAAATAGTGCGAATCAAATGACAATGACTGTCTATTTTTCCCAATAATGTAAATAAGCAAATACCCACAATATGATAATCATATCTGTTCATATTGTTACAACCCTACCCAAGAATCGATCTTTAAGTCTATACTTGTTCTGCCTTTCAGGCATTTAAGTTTAATTTTATGCTTTTAATTTGGTATACTTTCAGTTTCATGGAGACTTTTATTTTGACGGTTGTTTACTGAGCTAATAGTGGAAGAAAGAAAAAAAAAAAACGCGCTAGAAAAATGCAGACAGTCATTTCTTCAGAGAAAATTCTTCCTGCACGTTGATTCCCCAGCAGAAGCATCGCTTGTATGTATATAATCTTTGTTCTGACTAAGTTAACTTTTAAGCATTTGATTTTGTGCTGTAAAAGTAATGTTTATGAAAGCTAAATGGCTTAGCTAATTACAGTATTTTGCTGTTTATTTTCTAGTTCTCACTCTCTCGTTTGGTCATTCATCTCATATGTATGGATTCAGTACGATGTGAAGAAAATAAATCTGCATACAAGAATTCAGGATTTCTTCATGTTTATGAATAGAGAGAGTTTAGCTCACTGTTTAGTTGGAGTTGTTACACCTCAGCGAGAACAGTACAGTGAGAAAAGCGTAATCCAGCTGAAGTTTCAACATCGTGAGAAGCAAGAAAGATTAAAATGGAATCAGAAAGGAATGACGATGCATCCGCGCGCACAAGGAGATCAAAGAGCTCTCATTCGTCAGCGTCGAGCGCGGCAGTAAGGGCGCGCGCTAAAGCAGAGGCGGCAAAAGCACGAGCAGCGTTTGCCGAGAAAGAGCGGAGCTGAAGGTACAAAGGGCAGAGAGGGAAGCAGAGCTACAATTAGGAAAAGCAAAGCTGGAAGCCGAATTAGGCGCACTTGAACTTCAAAGAGAGGCAGCTGCGGCTATTGCCCAAGCTGAAGCATTAGAAGCAGCCGAGCTAGATATAGAAGGTTCAAGCAAGACCGATATATCTTCTCAAGCAAATTTACAAAATGAAATTGTAACGCGCACTAATGAATATGTTGAAGCACAAGCTGAACATAACGTACCACAAACTCAACCATCTGCACATGCGACATTACCTGAGGTAACATTGTCAGAAGGGAGCTATGTCACATGGAATCCTCCAGTAGAAAGCAAATTGCAGTTAGTGGATGGGCAAGAAAAGGTAGAAACCCTTAACAGACCATCTGCGTATAATACAGCGCCTGCAAAGCCATTTTTCAGCAACCGTGCTAAATTCAAGGATGAAACCCAAAGCAGTACACCACTTAATGGAGGTCATGCGGGTCTGGTAAGATATGATGGATGTCATGCATCACCCTTTAGAGGCGGCGGACTTCACACAACACCTGCTAGAGACAGCGGACACCCCGCAAAACCCAAGACACCACAACATCCTCACAAATCACCACTTAAAGCAACAGCATCATCATACGTGCCTGTGTATGCAGCACCCATCTCAAGTGTAATACCTGAAACAGAACACCTGGCACGATACCTGGCTCGTCGTGATTTAGTGAGTACAAGTCTCTACCGATTCGATGATAAACCTGAAAATTATTTAGCATGGCAGTCATCCTTTAGCAATGCTACTGAAGGCTTAGGACTCACCTCCACTGAAATGTTAGATTTGCTGATTAAATGGCTCGGACCAGAGTCTGTGAAACATATCAAAAGGATTCGCTCTGTGCATGTCGGGAACCCAGATGTAGCACTTAAAAAGGCCTGGGATCGCCTCCAGGAGTGCTACGCTGCACCTGAAATAATGGAGAAGTCTCTTTTTAAGAGATTGGATGAATTCCCAAGAATATCAGCTAAAGATTACGGGAAGCTGAGAGACTTAGGCGATCTTCTTATGGAAATCCAGGGAGCCAGAGAAGAAGGTTACCTCACAGGATTGGCCTACTTGGATACCGCCAGAGGCATTGGGCCCATTGTGGAGAAACTCCCTCATGGGCTACAGGAGAAATGGCTCTCAGTTGGCTCAAAATTTAAGGAAGACAATAATGGCTACTTCCCTCCATTCGATTACTTTGCCAATTTCATCTGTGACGAAGCACGGCGGCGGAATGATCCCAGTTTCATCCTTTTATATGCCAGCAATAACGGACCGAAATCTGACAGGGTAGTCTCAAATAATTATAGAGGAAGAATATCCGTTCACAAGACAAACATCTCTTCAAGTAAAGACCCACCTGCGAACTCACCTGAGAGAAGGCTCGGTGGGCCAGAGAAAAACTGTCCCATTCACAACAAACCACATTCGCTAAGGAAATGCAGAGTATTTAGAGGGAAGTCTCTTGAAGAAAGGAAGAGCATTCTGAAGGAGAATGGAATTTGTTTTAAGTGCTGTATTTCAGCTAGTCATCTAGCAAGAGACTGTAAAGCAGAAGTAAAGTGTCTGGAATGCAACAGCGAGCGACATCATGCTGCTATGCATCCAGGTCCATCACTTCAAGTCTACAGGAGGCCTACACCCCCACCAGACAATGGCGGGGAGGAAGAGGAACATGCTAGCGACAGCACAGCCATCTCCTCGCACTGCACCCAAGTATGTGGCCAAGGTCATACTGCAAGATCCTGCTCGAAGATCTGTTTGGTACGAATATACCCTCAAGGTCAACGTGAAAAGGCAACCAACATGTACGTTATTTTGGATGATCAAAGTAACCGTTCGCTGGTGCGTTCAGAGTTTTTTGAGCTTTTCAACATCAAGGGCCAACCATTCCCCTATGCACTGAAGACCTGTGCCGGATTGGTTGAGACATCCGGTAGGAAGGCAGAGGTTTCCAGGTAGAATCGCTTGATGGGCAGACTAGTCTATTGCTACCGCCGCTAATTGAGTGTAATGACATTCTCATTGATCGCTCTGAAATACCGACGCCTGATGCAGCCCATCATCATCCACACCTACGAGGTGTAGCGGCACACATACCAGAACTCGACCCCAAGGCGGAAATCCTTCTCTTGCTAGGCAGAGACATTGTGAGAGTCCATAAAGTCCGACAGCAGGTGAGCGGACCTCACAACGCCCCCTTTGCACAAAGATTGGATTTAGGGATGGGTCTTGGTAGGAGACGTGTGCCTAGGAAATGCACACAAACCAGATGTGAGTGCATTCAAGACAAGTGTGCTAGAGAATGGCCGACCCTCTATTCTCAGACCATGTAAAGGCTTCATGAAGACGACTGAAGATGTGTTCCATGGCAAAAGGCAGAAGAACAAACCACACAAGGCATCATTGGAAGCCCTTGGACTACATGTTTTCAGCGAGACTGAGTCCGACAACAAACCCGCCCAGTCCATGGAGGACACAGTCTTTTTGGAAATCATGGACCAAGAAATGTATAGAGATGCGTCAAACAACTGGGTCGCTCCTCTCCCCTTTAGAGTTCCCCGTCAACGCTTGTCCAACAACCGTGAACAGGTGTTTACTCGCTTCGCCTCCTTGGAGAAAACGCTGCGGAGGAAAACTGAGATGAGAGACCAGTTCCGAGAATTCATGAAGAAAATAATTGACAACAGACATGCAGAAGTGGCTCCTCCACTGGAGGAGAATGAAGAGTGTTGGTACCTGCCTATTTTCGGAGTCTACCACCCTCAAAAGCCTGGAAATATCCGCGTGGTGTTTGACTCCAGCGCAAAGTATTTCGGCACATCTCTAAATGGCGTTCTTCTGTCAGGCCCAGACCTCAATAACTCACTTATTGGGGTGCTGATCCGCTTCCGTAAGGAACAGGTAGCAGTGATCGCTGACATACAGCAGATGTTCCACTGTTTTCTTGTCCGCAGAGACCACAGGGACTACCTGAGGTTTTTGTGGTACAGAGACAATGACATGTCTAAGGACATTATCGACTACAGGATGAGGGTTCATGTTTTCGGCAACAGTCCGTCACCATCCGTAGCCATCTACGGACTAAGGAGAACCATCCATGAAGGTGCACATAAATATGGAAAAGACACGGTCCAGTTTGTTGAACGTCATTTTTATGTAGATGACGGGCTCATCAGTGTGCCTACTGAAGCTGAAGCCATCAGTCTGCTACAGAGAACGCAGACCTCTCTCAGTGAATCGAATCTGAGGCTTCACAAGTTTGCCTCAAACAGTGAAGCTGTTCTTCAGGCCTTTGCACCAGAGGACAGAGCTGTTCTGAAAGACCTTGACCTAAGCGGTGAAGTTACACCAGCGCAACGCAGTTTGGGACTGCTATGGGAGACAATGACAGATACTTTCACATTCAAAGTCTCAAAAGACAAGAAACCCTTTACTCGCAGGGGAGTTCTGTCAACTGTGAATAGTGTCTTCGATCCGTTAGGCATGGTCGCACCGGTGACTATTGAAGGCAAAGTCTCTTGAGGGAATTCAGTGTCAACACAAGTGACTGGGATGCTCCTCTTCCAGAACAAAAGTTGAAGCAATGGGAGGCATGGCGAGAGTCACTTCATGACTTAAGTAAGCTGCATATTCCACGTTCGTACACAG
This sequence comes from Chanodichthys erythropterus, assembly GCF_024489055.1. Lineage (NCBI taxonomy): Eukaryota > Metazoa > Chordata > Actinopteri > Cypriniformes > Xenocyprididae > Chanodichthys > Chanodichthys erythropterus. The sequence continues at coordinate 6,734,550 of NC_090221.1, read as the reverse complement.
CAACGTCCCTTTCCAATGCTGTACACACAGAGTTATGTGTGTTCTCCGACGCGTCCACAAAAGCCATTGGAGTTGTGGCATATCTTAGGACTATTCAAGCTGAGGGACAAGTCGAAGTAGGTTTCGTTTTAGGGAAGGCTAAGCTGGCACCACAGTCCGAACCTACCATTCCTCGGTTGGAATTGTGTGCCGCAGTATTAGCCGTGGAAGTCGCCGAACTCATCCAAGATGAACTGGACCTGAAACTTGATGAGATCAAGTTCTATTGTGACAGCAAGGTCGTGCTTGGATACATTTACAATCAAACAAAACGCTTCTACGTCTACGTTCATAATCGAGTCCGACGAATTTGTCAATCAACAAGACCTAACCAATGGTTCTATGTCAACACAGAGGACAACCCTGCTGACCACGCATCCAGGTCAGTTCCTGCGTCCCAACTGACAAAGACTATGTGGTTCACTGGACCAGCCTTTTTACACAAACCAAATCCATCTGACACAGATACAAGCAGGACGTTTGAACTTGTTAACCCAGAAACAGACATGGAGATACGACCTGAAGTGAGTAGTTTTTTTACTCAGACTCAAAACCGAGGCCTTACTGCCACGCGGTTTCAGCGTTTTTCATGTATGCGCTCCCTCATCAGGGCTATTGTCCTACTCATCCACATAGCTAGCACTTTCAGACATGACCAGTCCAGTGAGTGTAAAGGGTGGCATCACTGCAACATTCCACGTACTGTGGGTGAGTTGTCTCAGGCGAGACACATCATCATCAGAGCAGCTCAGGAAGAGGTTTATGCAAAAGAGCTCGCAGTTCTTGAGCTTGGACAAGCTGTAACCAAGGACAGTTATCTTCACAAGCTCAGACCTGTTCTTGATGGTGATCTGATGCGTGTTGGTGGCAGATTAAAACACGCTGACTTGAGCACTCAGGTAAAAAACCCCATCATTTTGCCCAAGACCAGCCACCTTTCACTCCTGTTGGTGCGACAGTATCATGAAGAGGTGAAGCATCAAGGCCGCCACTTCACAGAAGGGGCCCTGAGAGCAGCGGGCTTCTGGATCGTAGGTGGAAACGACTTATTGCCTCTGTTTTGCACAAATGTGTAGTGTGTGTCGGAAGTTACGTCGAAGAACAGAGGAACAACTTATGGCAGACCTGCCTCCAGAACGCTTGTACACATGTCCACCCTTCACCTATGTAGGAGTGGATGTGTTCGGACCATGGCAGATCGTCTCCAGGCGTACAAGAGGTGGACAGGCCCAAAGTAAAAGATGGGCGATGCTCTTCTGCTGTATGAGCTCCCGAGCCGTGCACATCGAGATCATCGAATCCTTAGACACGTCAAGTTGCATCAATGCATTGAGACGGTTCTTCGCTGTACGAGGACCTGCAAAGCAGATAAGATCGGACTGCGGAACAAACTTTGTGGCCGCTGCAAAGGAACTGGGATTAAGCCAACAACAACCTGACTTCAAAGTGCAGAACTTCTTGAGTCAACAAGGGTGCTCATGGGTGTTCAATCCTCCTCATGCGTCCCATATGGGCGGATCATGGGAACGTATGATAGGCCTATCAAGACGGATCCTCGATGCAATCCTGCTTCAAGAGAACATCCAACTTACCCACGATGTCCTGTGCACATTCATGATGGAAGTGACTGCGATAATCAATGGCAGGCCTCTTGTTCCAGTCTCCACTGACCCAGAGTCACCGTTCATATTGTCTCCTGCAATGATACTTACCCAGAAGGTTGGGGTTGCCCCACCGCACGGAGACTTCACAGACAAGGATCTTCTCAGCAGACAATGGAAACAAGTTCAAGCTTTCGCTGACAGATTCTGGCGTCGCTGGCGTCAGGAGTTCCTCCCTACCCTGCAAATCCGCAAGAAATGGAGAAATTCTCAAAGGGATCTAAAAGAAGGGGACATCGTGCTCCTGAAGGATAGTCAAGCTGCTCGTAATGCGTGGCCTATGGCGAGGATCACAGCTGTCTTCCCTGGCAGAGACGGTAAAGTAAGGAAGGTGGAGCTCAGGACATCAGATCAAGGTTCTGCGAAGGTGTTCTTGAGACCATTGTCAGAAGTAGTTCTTCTTCTGCCCAATGACTGAATGTTCAGAGACATTTGGTAGTTAATAGTGACCTTTAAGGTCAGACGGGGAGTGTTCTGCCTTTCAGGCATTTAAGTTTAATTTTATGCTTTTAATTTGGTATACTTTCAGTTTCATGGAGACTTTTATTTTGACGGTTGTTTACTGAGCTAATAGTGGAAGAAAGAAAAAAAAAAAACGCGCTAGAAAAATGCAGACAGTCATTTCTTCAGAGAAAATTCTTCCTGCACGTTGATTCCCCAGCAGAAGCATCGCTTGTATGTATATAATCTTTGTTCTGACTAAGTTAACTTTTAAGCATTTGATTTTGTGCTGTAAAAGTAATGTTTATGAAAGCTAAATGGCTTAGCTAATTACAGTATTTTGCTGTTTATTTTCTAGTTCTCACTCTCTCGTTTGGTCATTCATCTCATATGTATGGATTCAGTACGATGTGAAGAAAATAAATCTGCATACAAGAATTCAGGATTTCTTCATGTTTATGAATAGAGAGAGTTTAGCTCACTGTTTAGTTGGAGTTGTTACACCTCAGCGAGAACAGTACAATACTGTTCTCATTTAATGAACAGAACTTGCATGCCTCCCATCAAATGAATCTAAATAACGTTTGTGCTTTTTTACTTTTGATGAGAAACAGTCTCAGAATTCAAATTCTGCCAATTTTATTATGAAATTAAAACAATAAATACTATTTTGGTGTTCTTTAATGTCTCATGACAGATCACTATTGCCACCTCAGATCAAGCAAAGCAACGGTGCGAATCGCACGTGAACTGAATGAATGTAATTTTACCAAGTACAACATCCTGGATCAACATCTTTGTTGATGCTGGAACAACATTCAAATGAGGTTTGAGGGAACGGTTTACAGTTTATGTCAAATTTAGGCTTAAAACCAGGGTTAGGTGCTTCCACATCAGTGTGATTCACCTATAATTTCCCTCTGATTTTAGGGATAAGTTATGGGTAGGGTTATGTTTGAGGATAGGGATAGGACTAAATTTTCAGAAAGGAATGTTGTTTTCAGTATTAACAAAATATGTTGATCCAGGAACACATCTTTCTTGGTAAAATCACGGTGACCTGAATGGATCATCTCTTCTGCTTTATTACTAGTTATAGCACAAAATAAACTAAAATATTACACAAAATATGGATGGACATCTGAAGGTATGTTAAAAGATACAGTAAAACCTACCAGAATTCGTATAATGTCTCATTGAATCACTCAGTGTTTCAACTACGGAAAGGCATCAATAAAACAGTTTGTAAACAATGTCACATAATGTTAGATTTACCTCAAAAAAGCCATTCAATGAATGAACCAACTCATTAGTCAGCTAGTAAAATTAACTCTAGAAAGGAGCATTTTGCTAAATATGTGCACTGTATTATATAGGCTTTTTTTTTTTTTACTGTTCTTCAATATTTAATGTATGTTTGAATACATTTATATAAAAAAATGAATTGGAGTAGAAATACAATTATGTAATTACTAATAACTAACTTCCTTGTGTGTAATTTAAAGGGTTAGTTCACCCAAAAATGAAAATTCGGTCATTTATTACTTACCCTCATGCCGTTCCACACCCGTAAGACCTTCGTTAATCTTCAGAACACAAATTAAGATATTATGTTGAAATCTGATGGCTTCGTGAGGCCTACATAGGGAGCAATGACATCCTGAAGCAGTGTTTTGAAATCGGCCATCACTAAATAAGTCAATATTTTGTTTTTGGTGCACCAAAAATATTCTCGTCGCTTTATAATATTAATATTGAACCACTGTACTCACATGAACTGATTTAAATATGTTTTTAGTACCTTTATGGATCTTGAGAGAGGAAGCCATCACGGAGCCATCGGATTTCAACTAAAATATCTTAATTTGTGTTCAGAAGATTAACGAAGGTCTTACGGGTGTGGAACGACATGAGAGTAAGTAATAAATTATAATAAGTAATACATTTTGGGTGAACTAACCCTTTAAGTGTTTGTATACAAATCAGTTAATTTTAACCTTCAGTATTATAGTAATATACCAACATATTCCCTGTATAGTTTACAGCATTAATTGAGAATTTTTTTTCTCCTTGAGAAAATTTGCCATGTATTGTACCTGATATATATCCAAATTAATCAATATCGAATCAGAATCTAATTGTAAGCTTGCAAAATGAATTTAAAATTTGTAATTCTGTCAATGCCCAGCCCTACAATTTACAGTAAAACTAATTTTGTTTATCAGGACAATATTGTACTTATAGTAAATGCTAAAATATAGTAAACTGTATTTTTAAAAATATGAAATTCTGCAAAAATGGGTATTCCCTTATGACCCATCACATTTCTTAACATTCCATGCCATGTCAATGTAACCATTATATCATTTAATTATTTTCCAGATCAAATGGTCACAAATAGGAAAAAAAAGGGCCTGATTCAACACCAAAAATCCAAAAACAACCTATTTTTAACTGTTATGCACCATCTCAATCAAGTCCTGAGGCATGTTGAGGTCATTGGACAATTTGTGTGTAGGGTGTTATTGTCATCTGCTGATATCTGCTAACAATGAGCCACGGTGGCCCTCCACTTCTCTATATCAACTGTAATTATGTTGAATGGCCTGCAAAGCTTCATCATTACCTGACAAGCGGCTCATAATTTACAGCCCATTTAGTTTTGCGCGACCCGCCACTGTGTTTGCCGCAGTGAGAGAACAGATCTATGTAGGACGAGGATGCTGACGCTCCAAGATAGCAAGAGGCACAGTTTACAGATGTCATTAACGCAAATAACCCTGCATGGTGCGAATGCCTGATTCCTGATTATCCAGTCTTTATGCACATTAACAAACATAGCACAAGACACAGTGCTGTCAGTGGTCCTGCTGTAGATCAATAAAACATATTTATTCAGAACAAGGGCCTTGTTTGGGTCAGTGCAGGTGACAAGTGGATTCTGTGAGTTTGTGAAATGATCACAAGGTCAAATATTACTTTTTACAGAAGAGGTGTCTAGAGAACTGAATCTGAGTATATGGTGTGTTCCAATATTCATATGAGAGCAAATTACTTTTATATATACAGCAATAGACACACAGTCCCACTGAATATTGTTCTTTCCTTTTGTAAAGACCAAACAGGGTTGGGGGGGGGGGGGGGTAATACAGCACAAATAGTGAACAAATTATTCATATCAGTCATATCAGCTGGTCCTTTTAATGACTCGTTCCAAAAGAAGTACAAACTCATGAGTTAATATTTGATGGATCCTTTAATGACTGAAAATGTTTACTGAATCAACATCAAGTTTTTATTAGTTTCAGTGATGGATTTAATAATTACAATATTTTAATAAACTAACATGACAGTATTGGCTGAGAGTGAATGTTATATGTAAGAAAGATAGACATAACTGAAATAGGATAAAATTAATCTAACTGAAAGCTTGTGAATAGAAAATCGAATTTAGAAATCTGTATAAATCCTCAGCCCTTCTTTAAACAGTATCATTATTTTGCCTCACAGAGAATGTGCTGCTATTCAGCACTGAAGGCAGCATGAAGTCTAAAAGTTACGCAAGTTATAAACAGTGACATTAAGCCTATTCTGTAATTTATCTATAATTTAAAACCAGATGGAATCTTAAACAAAGGGCAAGTCACCTGCATACTTTTAGGTAAAAATTAATTATCCAAAGCCCAAACAAGCATGAAATATGATCTCAAATTACAAATTTCTATTAGGTTTACATAAGCAAAGGGAAAGTTATATTATTCAATCAGTGTACAGATTAACAGTAATCCTCATTCATTTGTTTTCCATAAGAACAAAAGGCTTTTTTTTAGCCAGAGAGGCTTTTTATTTGATGCACAGACATCTATTCTGTAAACTAAAGCTGATGTACCAGAGGACTTGTATCATAACGAAAACAAAATTTTGATTTCGATCCAACACCATCATCGAGTTATCTTTAAGGTGTGTTATGTAAGAATGACAGCTAGTGATTGAAATGGGTACTGCAGTCCAAATTCAAAATATTGTTTGCCCCGCCCCATCCTCCTCAGACTTGACACTTACGCGGGTTGCCAGTTTGAGGACATCCGACAGGAGTCAGCTCAATTGACATTGGAAGGAAAGGAGAGTTAAAGCCCCGATATACTTCAAACGAAATCGAAGAACAAACTGATGTGACGTCATTTCGAACAAAATCAGGTCAAATGGCTTGCCAAAGTGAACTCTCAGGAAAAGTTTGCTTCAGCTGGTTATCACCTTCGGTTATCTACCATTGGTCCGTGACAATAATGGGAAGTGTGTGCTCAGGCTCCACCTTCTTTCACATGGAACTCTTCTCTGAATCATTTCATCTGTTAAGTTTGTTGAGTCAAGAGCTCCGCGGGTGAAAACATGAACACACTGGATAGCCACTTTATAGTACAAAATGAAGTTGTGCTTCTGATGAAATGAAGCACTGACACTGTTTTTCATGTTTTATACTGTAAAGCTGCTTGCTTTTAAGCAATCCATTGAATAAAATGTCATATAAATAAAGGTGACATGACTTTACTGGAGTGCTAATTATCAGAGCTCATGCTAACACCCCCATGTTATTACAATCAGATGATTTCTTATGCTTTCTATAAAAAAATGCTGTTTTTTGTGTTTACTTTGTTACTGAGAGGAAAGCGTGCAGCATATATTTACATATTTATCTAACTATCTAACTATCGTGCTAAGCAGTGTGGGGGGAGTCAGATGTTCGATAACAGTATATCGCTGCTCACGTATTTAGAACTTTGTTTTACTCCTAAACAAAGAACGGAAAAGAACTTCCTTTGAAGTATATCAGGGCATTTACACACTGTAAGTTGATTAGTTGATTTAATGATTTATGATGAGTTGATATCGCATTTTACTATGCTTCTGTTCATAGAGATTTTTAGATGGATGCAGAGGCTTTTTAGGTTGGGTAGAATCTGGGTAGAATCTGACCCAGTTTGTTCCATGGCTGCAATTTGCTGCATGTGTTTTCCACCAACTGGCAACCCGGGGGGGGGCGAAATACTATTGGGTAAATTGGCAAGTGCGGTCTTGCACAGACCAAACCAAAAAAGACATTCCGACACAGAACGCACATTTCAAAGTAAAATAACTGGCTGTAGCATTGGTTTTCAGAGAAACGAGTATGTGAACTCAACATATTATGGTATTTTTATGTTTTAGTACAGTCAAAAATGTACATACAACACCTTTAAAGGTGCAGTGTGTATATTTTAGAGGTATCTAGTGATGAGGTTGCAAACTGCAAACAACAGCGCTCACCCCTCCCTTTCAAAGCAAAACAGAGAAGCTACAGTGGCGTCTGGCCGACACAAAGCAAAGATGTCGTCGTCTGAGACAGCAGAGAGTATGTTAGCCGGTCAAGCAGTTAAGTTTCTTCTTACTTCTAACAAAGAACGGTCTCTTCTTCTAATAAACCAGATGACATGCTGGCGCATAATGGCGATTTGACATATAAGGGGGACCTGCGGTGTATAGGATAGAAATGGCTCATTCTAAGGTAATGAAAAGATAACAGTTCATTATGTAAGGTCTTTATACACCACTGAAAATATAGTTATGCATATTATATTGCATGTCTGACAATAGATCCTCCAAAATTTTACACATTGCACCTTTAACAAGGAATCGAAAACATTTGCTTTGACTCAATCACCAGCATCACAGACTTGCTCATTTGACTCGTCTTGGGGAAGTTATTGCAAAACAAATCCTTTGTAATAGTGGGAGTTCGTTCAATAAAGCTGATTTACGCCTGGCCTGTTAATTTATCTCCTCTCATTAACCCGGGCCGCTGCTGGCTGCACTTCCTGCACTAATCTGCTGCTACTCCCACAGGCGGTGTCCACACAATCCCCAACATCCAGCACTGCAAAGCCCAGCTCAGATGTGCCCTTACAATGCACCATCCACAGACTGCTTGTGTTCCTCACACTCCAATTAACCAGATGAAATATTCCACAATTACAGCTGCACAGCCAACAAAACAATGAAGATTATATCATAAAAACCTCAGTAAATTGCACCATTGTTCTATTACAGAGAAGCAGATGTCTATATTTTACGGTGCAGGTACAATTCAACACATTGAATTAAATGTAATTGTATGAACATAAGCAGATGAGTGTGTGTTTATGTAGGTGTGAAGGTCAGCGTACACTTCTCTGGTCTCTCGTCTTGTAGACTATGAGGGTAATTAGGCAGATAATGTGCTTGATTACAGGTTTCATCATGACCCCTCTCACATGACCCCTCCATTTTATCCAAACGGATTAATACCTTCAGCTACATTAGTCTCACATAGCCAAGGTCCACATTTCAGCTAATGATCCTCCCATTTAAACAGCTTCCAACCAAAGATCACTGTAGTTTTTTGTGTTAAGGGCAGGTTTATCAAAGCATATGAGAGCAGACCAGAAGGGAATGGATGGATGGATGGATGGATGGATGGATGGATGGATGGATGGATGGATGGATGGATGGATGGATGGATGGATGGATGGATGGATGGATGGATGGATGGATGGATGGGTGGGTGGATGGATGGGTGGATGGATGGGTGGATGGATGGGTGGATGGGTGGATGGATGGATGGATGGATGGATGGATGGATGGATGGATGGATGGATGGATGGATGGATGGATGGATGGATGGATGGAGTTCCGCTAAGTAACTTTCTACTATGTGCCTCAAACAAGTACCTCTGATTATCTGAGAACACTAACCTGCAAAATGTGCACATCCAATAATCGGTTCATTCTCAAAAGCACTGGTACCTTGTAAACAGGGAGACTCATACAAATCGGTGTGCTTTTACTCCCAATAGTTGTGTAAAGTCAGCCAAACTGATTAGATTGCCAACTTGAGAAAGTATTTTCAAGCGTGAAAAAATTAATCATGCGTCAGATGGTCAATGAACAGATAGTGGGATTTGAGATTTTAACCTAAAATTACAGTCACACAAGATCGACTGTAGCAACTATGCATGAAAGACTGTCTGAGAAAGAGTGCGAGAAACAAAAGAATGAAACGAATGAAAGAAAGAGTTGTGAAGAGGACAGTCACGTCTCGATTGAGCTCAAAGTAAGGGCAAGTCCCTGGTGCCACAGTGCCAGGCGATGGATTACTTCTGCTGGCGGGCCATAGAAATTGAGTCTTTTGATCTTACGTTTTAAATTAAAATTCTAATTTGGACAATAAAAATTTAATCACCATTTTCAGACTCTCAAAGTGAATAGCAATAAGCATTTCCATGCAGGAAGCGCATTAATGTTAAGCGGATATAGCTGGTCTTCCATGACACACTTTTTTCTGCTGCTTGAGTGAGTGGCTGCCGTTGATTCAGCTCTGACCTTCTCCTCAAAGTCAAACTCTTTTGTGCCACATGCATGCTCTCCATTCCCTATGTGAATCAGCAAACAAGCTCCACTTTACCACGACTCTAAGGACGTAACATTTACTGTTCCAAAATAATGATACAACTAAGAAAATGCCTCACGAACCATAGTCCTGTTACAAATTTAGCACTGGCATCTTATAAAAGGGTTGACATTTCGTAAGATCTACTAGAAAGTTAAGTAACACTTAACTTTTAATAATAAATTTAGCAAACATTCGAGATGCACGATTTATCGTCTCGATACAAACACTTGTGTGATCTTATTCCTAAATGACAATTCGTCTGTCTATTAAATGTTTGACAAAATCACACCTGAACTTTCAAATCTGGATTGGCACTGCTGCTGAGCCAGAGAAAGCAGTTGTCATGTGTTTCAACCACACACGGTATCATTATTACTGTGTTACAAATATTAAAATTATCACAGAAGTACTGAGATAAAAGTTTATAGTTTGGATATAAACACTGATGTCTACGGGCTGCGATCAAATTAGAGCAAATCACCTTTTGAATAACAATTATATCAATTACATTGTTATGCCACTTGAAACAAAAAAAATATGTGATTCTCAATTTATCCAGAATCGTGCAGCACCAGTACAGATCATTAAAAATTAACGTCACCAACATTTCGCCAATCATACTGCCTCTATCATATTATCTGCTCTCCGTGTCTGAGGCAAAAGTGTTATAGTGTTTTTCATTTTTTTTAACACTTCAATTCCAGTATCTAAAATTTCTTAAAAATTAAAAGTTCCTTGTCATTTGAAAGTTTGTAGGCCTGTTTGCATTATTATGCTGTTATATTATGATTATATTTTCAGTGGCATAAAATGGTCTTAAAATGACAATAATATTGTTTATTGCAATTATTTATGGGACAATATATCATCCAACAAAAAGTAGGTATCATGACAGGTCTAGTCCCAAGATATGAAAGCTAAAGACCGAATTCACCCACAAGAGCATCTCAATGCTTTTTTACAATAAAATGTTATGAAGCATTATTTTGCATTATTTATGTAACCTTTATTACATTAAATGATTGAATTAACTACTGGTAACTTAAAGATTTTACAAAGGCTGCATTAACTACAACAGTTAAATAAGAGTATAGGTGACCTAAAACAATGTCTAAATAATTGTTTAACACAATATTCCCATCCATGCAGTCAGTGTGATGCCTTTTGATGGTAGGAAGCCAAACTTTTTTTTTTCCTTTGCAACTATAAGACCAGGAAAGTGTGTTTAGAAAGTAAATATGATTCACTAATGATTAAATGTTGACTTTACATATTCATACACTACCAATCAAATGTTCAGGGTCTCTTTATACAAGTCTCTTACGCTAACCAAGTCTGATCCAAAATACAGCAAAAAATATTTTTGTGAAATATTGTAATTTAATATATAATATTAATTATATTATATTTTTTGCAGTCATTATTCCAGGCTTCAGTGTCACGTGATCCTTCAGAAATCATTCAAATATGCAGATTTGGTGCTCACATTTCTTATAATCAATGTTAAAGCAGTTGTGCTGCTTAATATTTTTAAGGAATAATAATAATTGATTCATTAAATGATTCATAACTCAATGATAGTTGCAAAAAGTTGACTACAAAACTATGCTACATTAACAAACATCCCCTCTTTATCTTTTAGGGATGTTTCAGTGAACAGGAGGTCATAGCACACATTTGACTTCCTGAGAGACCTTCAGGATTGGCTTAGAGCTGCCTAATGATTTAGAATGATTTGGAATGACAACCGGAGTGTAAACAGCTGGCGGGGGTCCTGGGGTGATGACATCGAGAAACTGAGTGCCCTTGGACACCAGGAACAGCTGTAAGACAGTACATGCCCTCCACACAAAATTATGCCATCTACTCTCGCCTTCTCTCTCTCTCTCTACTGCACCTAAAAGGCACATTGGCATAGAAGAAGAGACTAACTTACAATAGCTGACAAAAGTCTTATCATGCAGCCATTCAAATCATAGCAGCTGATTTGAACTTTTACTACAGCTTTGTGTGTTATGCATCCAAATCCTCCACAGCTGACATTAATGAACTGCTCCAGACACAAGCCAACCGTTCACGAGGACAGCTTCTGAGGACGAGACTGCTCTTCATTCTGGAGCTAAGACTGTCCTCTCCTCCCAGTAATGAGTTTGGTCCCGTTCCAGGGCCCAGCACGAGCTTTACTGTATAATGTGTCTTCGATGGTCCGCTGGTGACAAGCTCACTAATTCACTCCACATGATTGCAGAACTATTCCCATTAAATGTTCAAGAAGAACTGCTGATGAGACAGTTGGATGGAATGGCAGATGAAAAACAGTGAAGAATCCCCCAATGTCTGCTCTGCATAGCTCAGCATGCCTTCACTCTTCTTTATTCACCTCTTCTCTTTTGTCATGAGTGCAATAATAAAATAAGGGATTGCTTTCTTCAGAAACCCAGTTTTGTCAGTTCTCTTAAAAATGATTATAATGCAATTAGTAAATGAACAATCTTGCAAAAAAATATTACTCTACAAACATTTATCTTTGTACCTCCACAACATTATTCTGATTTTCTGTTGATTTTGTGTAGCCTTGGTTATCCATAGTCATTGTTTCTGGGAATGTCACAAAGCCTCTGTTATCTTTTGATGTCTTCATGTTGTTTGGCTGGATTTTTCAGGAGAGTGTAAATTTACATCGTCACATTTTATATGAATTCTGTCGCATGGATTTGACACATTATCTTTGTGCTTGTTGTTTCATGTCTGTTTGCATTCTGTATTCAATTGTGTGGTATAAAAATCAATCATACAACTTATGTAATTCACACAGTACTGTAATATAAAAATATTGTGGCATATTGCTTTTGTCCCTACTTGCATATTCATACAACATCCAAAGATAACAGACTTGATGAAATATCCTCAGAAACGATATTTAAAACATTGCCATATTTTTATGGTGTACTGATAAACAGAGCAATGTTTCTTTTTTGGAGATTGTATTAGATGTATAAAAAAAAAAAAAAATTATATATATATATATATATTGCTGTTTAAAAGTTCGGGTCAGCGCGATTTTTTTGAATAAATTAACAGTCTGCTATTAAGGACGCTTTCATTTTATCAAAAGAAATAAAGACATTTGTAATGTTACAAAAGATTTCTATTTCAAATAAATGCTGTTATTTTAAACATTGTTCAAAGAATCTTGTGTGTGTATGTATGTATATATATATATATATATATATATATATATATATATATATATATATATATATATATATATATATATATATATATATAAACTTACCATATTATGTAGAACTAGAAGAATATTGTGAGAAAGAGATCGAGTGAGCGAGTTTATTACCTGCATTCAGATTTAGCATTTTCCTGACACACTCATAAAGACAGTCTTTGCCGCCATCTAATGGCATAATAATGTAACTTCTGTTGCTGTTCACGGTCAGGGACTATTTTTTTCTGGTGGAAGAAAGGCTTTTAGTGAAACTTTACTTCATGAAAGTTGCATTGATACATATTTTTGGCTTTAATATTTATATTGCGTGGTAACCATTTTATAAAAGCAGTAAGGTACTTGAGGCTTGTGCTGTTTCGTGAATAAGTCGTGGCTGAAGGGGTTGCAGGCACTCCGCTTTGCGTCAAACAAGCCGTGACTTATTCACGACAGAGCACAGCCTCTCGTACACATATATATATATATATATATATATATATATATATTCTGAAGTATATATATTTCTGACGTATCATGTGACAATGAAGACCGGAGTAATGATGCTGAAAATTCAGCTTTGCCATCACAGAAATAAATTACTTTTTAAAAGATTAAAATAGAAGACAGTAATTTTAAATTGTAATATTTCACAATATTCCTATTTTTACTGTTGATCAAATAAATCAAGCCTTGGTGAAAATAAGAGACAAAGAATTCTTACCAACCCAATACTTTTACCACAACTACAGTCTTAACAACCATAATAAAATAATCGACTTTCAAGATGCGCTTAAAAGTCATAAAGGCAACACTAATGTAAGTTCTAATGATCTGAGGATGCTCAACAAAGGAAGTAGACTGCTTTACTGATTCATTCAGGGCTGTCAGACATCAAATGTCTTTCATTAACTTGATTTTGACATCACTAATTTAAATTTAGCCAATTAACTTGTGTTCTGTCACAGTGCATGAATAATGCAGCTTTCCTTTGAAAATCTGTTAAAATGACCATTTAAACAACTTATTGTCTCCTTATGACTAGGCCACTTAATAATTCTGGCAGTTGCAATATGCAATATTTAGGAGAATAATTAATTCCTTTTCCCCAACACAATTGGTTCATTAAAAAGGGGACATTGCCTCTTATCTTTTCCCCAAAGGTGTTAAATAATTTCCTATTCTACTGCTGGCCTATAAACAGGGTCCTTCTGAAAGAGACAATCAAGAGCTATTCAATTATCAAGCTGGACTAGCTCCCTAACGCTGAGAGTTCACTAACCTTACAACATTTAATTGAGTGAAGAATAATTTCTCTTTCAAAAACTAATCTATTTAACAACTCACAATAATTATAGCTGGCTTCAGTGGTTGAAAAGACTGAGAATGGCAAGAGACTCTTAATATTTGAAATATCTGTCTATCCATCTGTTTGTTTATCTGTCCAATCTAATTCAGCATCCATATCATCATGTACACAAGAAGCAGCATAGCAAAATGTAATCAGCCAGTTGGTACTGTCCCCAAAAAAAGATAGCATTGAGATGGCTCTCTAAAGCCATCCTACACGGGCGCCACGGCGCATATTGAAAGAGAAACCCCAATCTCAATTCAGAGACCAATGCAGCAGTATAAATATTGATCTTCTTGCTATATCTCATTGGAGTAGTCATCACAGGTCCATATATCTATTTGTGTGGGACTGTTTGCAAGGCTGAGCAGACTGCAGCCAATACACTAAAGTCCATTCAACATATAAACAAATACATCAGTGTACAGATTAAGCAAGTCGGATGGGCATCAAGTGCTGCTGCAGTGTCATACTGCCACCTACTGCTGAAAACACTGACCATGCATCATTGCCACTCGAGATCAAAGCTTAGTTGCTTTGCCTCCCAAGTGATGATAGAGTGTTTAGATATTAAATGAAAAGGAGGATGTGCCAATGAGGTTAAACTATTCAATTAGATATAATTGTTTAATGATACTTTGGGGTGATCATCTTTCGGCTTCCTTCAACAGGCTTTTAAAAGATCATTATGGATATTATTGTGTTTCTTTATCACATATAAACATATACGTTTATATAATGTGTGCTTTGACATTTTAAGGGATAATAAAGCTAATCTTAAATGTATTTCCTTTCTAAAACTCCTCATTAGGTCCAGGCCTTAAGTAATGAGAGTCGTGTAAACGGAACCAATAACAAATGTGATACATTTCATTTAATTATTTACTCTTGGTGATATTCTGGTCATATTCATTCAGATATTTTACTTAACACTTACATGAAATAACAGGAAGGTGGACTATTACCGATTTAAAACTGCACATTTATTTACCATTCTCAGATTCTCTCCTGCTGGGGAATGTGTTCTGTGTAAATGGTGATTGAGCCTTTTCCCGGCGGGTCAGGTGGAAGCAGTGGTTTGGAGCGGAGATTGACTCTGGGAGCAGCCAGACAGTCAGTCCTGCTCTTTTCTCAGAGATAATGAATCAGACAGTGGGCTGCTAGACGGTGTTTATGGGTGTTTGGAGGCGCAAAGCCGGACGTGGGGAATTCATATACGTATAATAGCCTGTGACACACAGAAATGCCAGGGAGCAGCCCGAGAGCAGTGCGTCTGGTGACGTCGCACCTAAACTCGGGGGTAGAGGAGGATCAGGGATAGCAAATCGATTCAGCACTCGCCATCCCCCGACCACCAAAGTCATTTTGGCTGCAGTAAAGGGAAATTCTATTACCAGTGACAAGTTTGTTTCATTTGCTCTATTGCTTTCATAGCCCAGACATTGACAATGTTGATGGTTTTTCAAATAAAATCATTTTATGTCAAGGCCATGGTGCTATATTATCTCCAGACCTGTCTAAATTGCTGTCTTCTTCTTATAGAGGTTTTGACACTAAAAATGCCACGGTCTGATTGATATCTCCCAGGATCTCCCCCGGTGGAGTTATAACCTCCAGACTAATAAACATCTGACCCCACGTGACCAGAGGCAGAGAACAGACTAGAAGGTCGATGTACAAAAATTTGGACATAACCAACTCAGTCGTTGTTACATCTCTGAATAACAGCAAAATCATTAAACAATTACATTTTCTCAACTTCATGAAATAGCAACTACTTGTATAAAAATAATTTCAGTCAAACACGTCCAAACTTTTAAGTGATAGTGCATGAGAAATTAGGGAAAATAGCGAGTCATAAAATTCAACCCATAATGCAAAGTGTAATTCACTTCTCATTGCATTTAGGGCTGGGTTAAAAATGTCCATTTCTCGATTTTAATCGATTCTTATTTTGAAGAACCGATATTGATTCTTACATCTATGCTGTTGTCAGCTGATGAATAAATAAAGCTTTGTCTCGCACCTCCCATCCAATAAATTACAGTAAACTTTGTGCTTTGTTACTACTTATAATGAAAAGTCCCAGGTTTCAAACTGTCAATTTTATTACAAAATTCAAACAATAAATACCGTATTGGTGCTCTTTAATGTGGCAGGACAGATCGCTGTATCGCCTCAGCTCAAGTGAAGCGGAAGCAATCTTCTTTTCCGCTTTACTACTAGTTACAGCATGAAATAAACAAGAATGAACATCAGAAGGTATGTTCAAAGACACAGTCCAACTTATCGAAATCTGTATCAAGTAATTAGAGAGGAGCATTTAGCTATATGCGCTATATTGCATATTCATTGTATTTTTACAATTTGATGTTTAAATAAATTTGTCATGTTTTTATTACAGCCACCATTTAAATACTTAAAAAAGTAGAAACATTATTAAAAATTAAACATACATTTATTACAAAGTTATTATTATAGAAACTTCCTTGTGTAAATGTAAGAAGCCTACAAATCAGTTAATTTTAACATCACTATAATTTAATAATAAATTTGAAGGTCCCACTTTATATTAAGTGGCTTGTACTATGTACTTACATTTAAATTAATCATTTGATACAATGCACTTATTGTGTACTTACATGTTTTTACATTGTACTTATATTTTAAAAACACCTGCATGTAATTACATCTGTAATTAATTTCTGTAATTACATTTATAATTACACTGGTGACCCATCCCTTACACCTTACCCCTACCCCTACCCCTACCCTTAAACCTACCCATACCACCAAAGCTTTCCCGAACCTTACCCGTATCCCACCTCAATAGCAGCAAAAATGTTTTGCAATTCAATATGAATTGTATTGTATATGAAGTGCATTGTACTTATTTTTTGATGTAAGTACATAGTAGTTAAGGCCACCTAATATAAAGTGGGACCAATTTTAATAATATCACGATGTATTTTAATATTAGAGTGATGTACCAACTGTATAGTCAGCATTGGTTGAGACATATTTTTTCCTTGATGAAATTTTGAACCAAATTGAAATCTAATCCAAATGCAAGCTTGTGAATTGAAATCGAATTGTGAAATCGAAATTTGTGTCAATGCTCAGCCCTAGAATTTTGTCTCTTTAACTCCAAACCCTTGAAATAACATCCATTACTGTAGACAAAGATGGCTTCTGTATACAGTGTAAACCTGATTTGAGTTATCTGCTGTTAAAACCCATATAGCCCTTTAGAGAAGCTCACACAAAGAGAGAACAAAGACAAAATAAGTCTGTGCAAACAGACATCCAGAATTGTGAATGCTGGGTACAGAGGCATGATCCGGCTCTGATCCATCACCTCAGACTTGTCATGATCCCCAGTGATGACAAATCACTCATTGAGAGGCTGCAGCTTTCACACAAGCACAAATCTTTAAATAAAACCATGTTTCAATGCCTCAAGCTGCATGGACAAATAAACACTGCATAGCAGTCAACCTTACAGGAGCATGCCGAGATCTCTTACATCTGAATGTCCAACACAGCATAACACACCCTTGCAAGAGATGTAGGGCAATAATAGTTGGTAATAAAACTGCTACAGATCTTTATGTTTGATGTTTAGCGTTTTCATAAGTTATAATACATCATTGCAGCATATTTTAAAACTAAGTGTGGAACTATCCACAGGATTGGTGATTAAACAATATATAGGAAAGTAATTTTAATAGTTTGCATAGACCAGGCATTATCATTAAAAGAAATACAATTGTAACAGGTCGCGTAGCTATTGAAAATAAGACCTTTCAACATGTCTCACTCTTAAGCAGTGCGTAAAGTACTTTAGACAATCTCATAAAAAGGCTGTATTTTGTATCCGGTGACCATTTTCCACAAAGACACACATCTATGATTAAAACAAGTTTTTGCATGATATTTACGCTGTGGGATAAAAAGCAAACTCCTGGGACAATTTGGCAATTTGGTGAGACACATTAATTGCACCAATGACTATCAGGCAAGATCTATTCCTGCTTCATATTTATAGTTGTGTCCACTTTTCATTATGGTGTTCATTACCGTGTATAAATAATGTGCATAAATGTGCCTGCACCCTTCGACACACTCCATAATATTGCCAAGCAATATCCATCTTGTCTCTGGTTATCAGACATTACCTTACTGAATTATGTCTATTAGTTGCTTCCCAGCTTGCTTTGCCATCAGCCTCTTTCTGCAGCCATGACAGCATTAACTTTTAGCTTTATTGCATCTTCTTTACCCAACATACACCATTAATCTGCTTAATGACTACCATGACCCCTTTCATCCAATTTCATAAAATAAAACATATTAATAAAATGCATTAAAGCTCCTATTGTACAGGATCTTCTAATAAATCAGAGAGCGCTTTTCAAGGAAACGGCCGCACATAACTGGATGGCCACTGGTTACCTTATTTATTTGATGTTAAGAGGGTTTTTGTGCGTTTGCACACAAAGATTAAATTAGAGGATATTAAATGTTTTTTTAAAAATAAAAGGAATTGCTTCTTGAGTGACAGAAGCCTTCTCACTTATGACTGAAAAATAGGCAAAAAAAAAAACATGTTTCTATCATGTTTTATCAAGACAAACCTTGTTGGAGACATACACATTCGCTACCAGTCAAAAGTTTGGAGACACTTGAGTGACATGTTTCTCATTATCAGAAATCTTTTAATCTAATGGATTAAGTTTAAATGTTTAAAATGTATGTGTGTCAATATAAATTTACCTGTGTACAAACTGGTTTACAAAAATTTTATTTTAGTTGTACTGGGTTGGACTGAACTGTGAATGAAAGGCAGCAAACAACAACCCAGCATACTGAATTTCTTCAATTCAATTATAAGTTCGCATTAATCAAAAAAAATTGAAAATAGACGTGTCTGAACTTGACGCACATAAAAATGTTACACACCGACACACATATACCCATTTAAGAAAATATGCATAAAAACTATAACCTAATTAAACATGATGTCAACCTAACCCGGTGAATTAGGTTGATATATCTTTAAGTCCTTGCTGTGTGCATAATAATGTGATCTGATTTATAATAACGCGAGAGAACTGAAACCTGACATATGCATGTTTTAAAATACACTTTATGATCTGCAAAACCTGGCAAGTGCTGAGATCAGGAGTTATGGTGCTCACTGCCCTGGGTCTAAGGCCTTTGAAATCAGCAGCAGACTGAAAAGACTAATCCCTTTGATCAGAGTCTGCCTGACACATTGTCATAATTTGTCCTAAGGTCCAAAGCACTGGGCAAAGACATAATCAAACTATCATCACACCATGCATTCATAAACTCGATCTTTTCAGTGACAGTACAGAGATTGTTTTTTAAGACAAATCCAAAGTATTTACAGAATATTTAACAACCATAAAAATCATGCACCCACACTTAATCAGTGAAATATTCTTCAGATTTAAACAGAGCTTGAGTGAAAAAACAAAACGTTTATCAAACAGATCTGAGCAGGGTCAAAGGGAGGGGATTTTAACAGGGGTCAGGGCCAGGGGAGTCCGGTTATGGGAATGGAGCAATACAGTGTCAGCAATATTTCTAACACAGGCAACCCACATTCATTAGAAAAACTTATATAATATAGGGCTGCATGATATTGGAGTTTTAAATAAATACAATGAAATGAAAAACAGAGCTTTGTTTTTCAGGTAAAAGAATTCAGGTACAGAATTGAATAAAATGTAAAATAACACTTAAATATAATTAATCCTTTTTAAAGCTACAAAAGTGGTTCTCTTTGTCTTTTGTTGGCTGATTAACATTAATGACTCGGACTGCAGCGGGTATATTAGGCTGCTATAATTTTAAGAACTAATGCACGGATCCAATATGATGATATCCAAGAAGGGGATTTTAACATTACTTTGCATGTATGTGTCCGTTCAAGCACAAATAGATGGAAGAGAATGGAATCCGAAGTCTCCAGGACACAGAAAACAGCATGCAAGTTCCAAAATGACTTGTCTTTCATGTCTTCTTGTGCTCGAAAAACTTAAATTGTTTAAACTGACAGGACCTAAAACACATGCAAATAATAAACTTTCACTCTACAATGGTTAAACTTTGAATTAATCAGAGAATCACAAGCATTTCAACCCGTGATGCTTGGACTGTACGGATCACAGACCAAATACAATCCCTATACGGATGCGCACATCACGAATTGACGGGTATCAAATCTGAGGATATCTGATCCACTCATAGGCAGCAACGACATTGCATCTTTTGAGGTCCAGAAAGGTACTAAAGACATTGTTAAAACCGGCGACCTTAACCTATGAAGTTATACGAGAATACTTTTTGTGCGCAAAAACAAAACAAAAATAACTACTCAACAAATTTGTCTGTCCCCTGTCATACTGCTACGCTATTTTTTGTTGCAGAGCTTCAGTGTTTAGTTCTGAACACGGGCTCAGTATTGGTAAGCTCCTGCATCATCATCCCTTAATTTGTGTTCCATAGACAAACGAAGGTCTCATGGGTGTGGAACAACATGAGGGTGAGTAATTAATGACAGAAATTGAATTTTTGGGTGAACTAACCCTTTAACACTATGCTTTTATACTCTATACACACCGCATACATGTGAGCCAACTCAACTGGCCATCAACAAACATCAGTTACAGCAATCAATTACAATATCATGCATATTCAAACTGTACTACCTACCACTCTAATATCTATATTCAACAAGGAGTAAGTACTTTTTAAAATTTCACAGGGGATCAGCAGAGGAATTAAATCACTTTGCATTGCATCCAGTTCCAGGCACATTAGCTGGTGCTGATTTTAATTTTAATATCAAAGCCTCTTTGCCATCAAGAGCAGTGCTCAAGATCTCATTACCCAGCCATGATAGACTAGAGGCAGAGCACACCTGCCACACGCCTCACCCACCCACCTGCTAACAGAACCCTCTGGGACAGTGGATCAGAGCGGAGCTTCTCAACCGGTGGCTTGTCACCTGTTCTAAAAGGAGCATGGACAAAAACAATGCAAAATACAAAAAATAAACTGCTACTAAGTATATAATCGTGCATAAATGAAGGACTTTATCTATATCGATTGTTCTGAATGTCAAATGCTGAGCATCCAATGAAACTTTACTATAATAGTTTAGTACAAATTTAGATAACACTTTATTTTACAGTGTCCGTGTTACAATAATAATAACTATAAATCATGAATAATTACATGCAACTAACCCTAAACCAATCTCTAATCCTAACTCTATATTAAGTACTAGGGGTTGCAAAGACTAGTTGACTTTAATGCTCTGCCATGCCGCTTAAACGTTGACTAGTCGCTGATCATGGCCAATGGATAGGGCAACAGGATAAGAAATCCACATTTACGCTCCGTATCCAATAGTTAATGACAAATAAATGCATACTCCGAGAGCGCTCCATAAGAAATGTTTGATTATACTATAAATAAAACCCACATCTTCGCTATTAGTAGAGAGACACTGCCATGTAGAATTAATTCACACACACAATCACTTTCTCACTAATGCATTCATATAAATGTAATCATTATTATGATACTTTATCTGTATCTGATTTAGAATGAGCAGATATCTTTGAGAAATATAATGACTAAAGACAAAAGAACTGATAAAAACAAGCTGTTATGTAAGAGCACACTGTCATATGCCATAGCTGTGTAAAAGGCAACCAGCGTTCAACTCTCAGCTCGAGGTTCAGTCTTGTTTGTTCATTTTTGACATTATCATTGACTAATCGACGTCAACTTGACTTTAATCACATAAATGTTGACTTTTAAAAAATGTGAAGTCATTTAACCCCTAGTAAGTACCTGTAGTTAATTAATATTACTCAGTACTATCTAATAAAACACATAATACATCAATGTCTTTGGTTTTTCCATGGTTTAAACTGGAAATCGAGGGTAACATAGATATGACGACACTGACAGGCGACGCAATGAGACAGGACGTTACACTGGGTAAAATAGCTGATTTCTCTAGATTGTTGGAAACATTTGGGATATTGTAAGTACACAAGTCAACAAAATATATAACACTGTTCTAGTGGTTTTTGGATATTTTAATCTAAATATCTTACATATGTTTCCAGCATTCATATTTTCCTATGATAAAAAACAAACAAAAAAAAACACTGAAACTCTGTTGAGTTATCCAAAGAAAGAAGTTGAGTTATCCAAAGAAAAGACGTCCTGACTTTGATCATCCTCTCAGGTCAGGATAAACGGCAACTCTTGATGAGTGCAACTGTTCTTTTGATGTAACATATATGATTAACACTGGGGGCTCAATTTTGCAATGCGTCACAATTTGCCATGGACTAGTAATGTCTTTGAGGCATGTGGTCACTGCTGATGAGAGGGAGACAGATTAAGCCTGTTAAAATAATTAACATAAAAAAGCAAAGGACATTAAAAGTGAAAGACATTCCGGCCCTCCTTTACCCTTGACATTCCCTCAGTCAGGCGCAAGATGAGTTGCAAAAGGATTTAATTTGAGAAATTACAAAACAGCAGGACTCAGGAGCCCCACAGGTATCGCAGACTGAATCTCTCCCTTGCCAATTTAAAACATAGACGTTAGACAAAGAGGGTGTGAGGCTTGGAGGGATAATTCAGTCTTGCACTTCGCCTACAATGGGATTTGGTTCACCATTCTATTTGGCCTCCTGTGGAGGGGTTTCGAATGGAAGGACACCACGATGTGCCTTTGCAAAAAATCGGAGTCTTATTTCACACAAGGATCGGCCCTCATCAGCACATCAAAGACTCCTTAATGCATTAGCATTCAACTGAAGTGAGCTCTAGCTTCTGCTACACTACACGAACACAAACAAATGATTGCAAGTTAATGGCCCCAGCTAGACAGCCAAACACATGAAACCGTGCCGAAAAGCCTCCAGCCAATAGTTCATAAAACTCTGGATGTTCTGATATAAATCTAGCAATTAGGCCGAATCTCAGGCTTACTGATGACGAATCCAAAGGATCTATTTCACTCTATAACACCTCAAAGAATAATCTTTCCATCATGTATTGGTGGCTGACATTTAATTTAAAAGTAATTCAAGAGGAAGTGTCATTTTTGCTAGAGATGCTCCGGTCAACCTTCCAATCAATCAATCAATCAATCGGCCGTTTTTTGCTCCAAAAACACGATCGGCAACTGGGCATTTATGTTTTATGTTGGCTGATGTTGTTCCGGTTTTGCACACAAACTGCATTGCAATCATACTTTGTATGTGCAGGTCGCACATGCACATTGAATTTGTTTTGCGCTAATTAGGGGTCTATACCATAAAGCAGGGATGGGCAACTCCGGTCCTGGAGGGCCACTGCCCAGCAGAGTTTAGCTCCAACCCTAATCAAACACACCTGAACCAGCTAATCAAGGACTTTAGGATTAGTAGAAAGTTATAGGCAAGTGAGTTTTTATCAGGGATGGAGATAAACTCTGCAGGACACTGGCCCTCCAGGACTGGAATTGCCCATCCCTGCCATAAAGCCAGTTTAGATGGCTAGCCAGGTATGTTTCAGTTTAGATTGCCCCAACCCTGGGTTTTAGGCACCATGAAAGTGGCTTGGCTTTTAGTAGTGTTCATCGCTGTATTAACTTACGCTCCATGGCTAACCTGCTGGGCAGTTTATGTTTTAGGTACGAGATCTCAAACCAAAATTGAACCAATCAGCTGTGAGCAAAGTGACAAGTCTGAAGCAATAAAGTCACTCCTCCGGTTTCTGCTCCAAATTAAAGGTCACTACATAGCAAATGATTTTTAAAGACAAAATATTCTGGCTTTTAGCAATGCTTTTTTATTATAATCTTGTATGATTTAGATATTATTTATGTCATTATTATACCCTTAATCCATTATGCATGTACAATTTTAAATTATCAATTATTATTCAGCATAGTTTAAATGTATATAAATATATAAAAGTAATCTAAATAAGCTTTAGAATCAAGCTATAAAGACTACAAGATCCATTTTGAGGGTTATATTAGCTGTGTGAACTTGGTTTATGCAATGTATTATAGAGTTGTGATCTTGGGGGTGGGAATTACGAGCATTTAAAGGGGACAAACACGGAATATGTGCAGTTTTAATTATTCCCCAAAATAGGCAGTTAAAACATTGTATAATAAAAAAATCTATGGGGTATTTTGAGCTGAAACTTCATAGACACATTCTGGGGACACCTTAGACTTATATTACATCTTGTATAATAGGGTTCTAGGGCACCTTTAAATGTTCAATTCTCTCTATACCTATATCATCTATAATGTCACAACTTTTACTTGCACTGATATAGCAAGATTTTTTCCTTTAGTTGTCCTCTTTCATACATAGCTCTTTCCTTCTTGCTGTGTGAATTTGTTTAAATTCTTAATATTTTTCAATCCCGTAATATTCTGCAGAAGAGAGAAGTGAATCGCGTTGCTTCTCTTGCAAGAAGTGAATCGCAGTTTCACTGTTTCACAGCATGTGACTGGCTGTTTCGCTACTGATACACACCTCAGGATAAAAGCCTGAGTTTGACAAAAATTACTTTCTTCTTTCTGATGAACATAATCGCAGAAATATTAATAAATATCCTGACGCATCCAAGCTCTATAATGGCTGTGATAGGGATCAACGAGTATGAGCTGAAGAAAGTGCTTCCATCCACATCCATCCATCACAAATATGTGTCCACACAGCTCCAGGGGGTTAATAAAGGCCTTCTGAATCGAAGCGATGTGTTTGTGTAAAAAAATATCCATATTTAAACAAGTTATGAAGTAAAATATGTAGCTTCTGCACGAGCTGCCTTCTGTATTCAACGTATGGAGAAAGTGTAAAACTTTTGCAGTTCACAAAGCTTACGCTACGTCCTACACCTTCCCAATTCAACTTACGGAAAAGGTGTTAACTGACGTGACGCCAGTTTACACTTTCTTCGTAACTTCAATACGGAAGGCGGTATGGCTACATATTTTACTTCATAACTTGTTTATGGATTTTAAACAAATGCATCGCTTTGCTTAAGAAGGCCTTTATTATTCCCTGGAGCTGTGTGGAGCACATATTTATGATGGATGGATGTGGATGGAAGCACTTTCTTCAGCTCACACTCATCCCTATCACTGCCATTATACAGCTTGGATGTGTCAGGATATTTATTAATATTTCTGCAATACTGTTCATCAGAAAGAAGAAAGTCATATACATCTAGGATGGCTTGAGGGTGAGTAAAGATTGGGGTAGTTTTCATTTCAAAGTGAAGTAATCCTTTAAGTAGAGCTTATAAGCACAATGCTTGTTTGTGTACAGCGTTATCCAAGGAAACACAAGTTCGCTGTTCCATAAGCACCACCTACTGTCAGAGAGTGAATTTGCATTTTCATTCAGTCCTATTGCTGTTTTCGTCACACCATTCAATTTTTAAATTATACAAAACAAATCTAATATAAATCAAACTGCTCAGGCTACACAGCATCTTTGTTTGGATCGTGATTAAAATGCAGATCTTGCCTGTAATTTCAGATTTTTTGAAGACCAGTTTGGCCTGTAATAGAGCAAAAAAACAACAAATAGATGTGCTTATACAAAGAGAAAAATAGCAATCAGAATTGTCTGAAAAATCATGATCGGTGCATCACTAATTTTTTAACAAACTCCTATCTCAGCTAAATGTGGAGAGACAACTGTAAGTAAGCCATCCTTGTTTGAAAAGCCTGTTTAGAGAAATTATTATGATAACTGCCAATTCATTTGGTGCTGACAGTGGAACAGAAATTACTCATTTCACCTACAAGAAAAAACTAAACACCTGTTAGGAAAATAACATATGGGGCATTCTCTTGACAACCTGAAAATTGCATTTGGGGTTTTAAACTAATTGTAATCACATATTTGTAGAACAAGCACTCTTTTAAACACGCTTCAACCTAAACATTAAGATTTTTGTATTTGCCACACAACAAGCAGTTCCACATTCCAGTTGTGTTGAAATGTACAAAAAAACAACTACCTGACCACATGTAACACGACGTTGAAGCTCACTTTTGAGTTTCTCGGATTGATCCATGCAGAAAAATCTTGTGTGATGTTTCAGGCATGTGCTGTCTTGGCTCTGTGCACCCATCTCAATATTCTCACTGAAGCCTGTGCATGTAAAATAAGGATGGCAGGTTAGCATTATTGAGTCTCAGTTCCTACACTGGTCAAATCGATTCCGCCATGTATCTATTTTAATGACTTTAAATAAATCGAGCCACAGCTTCTGCCTCCTAATGAGACTAGAAACAGGTGCCAGTGTAGGATTCTACAGCCTTATGTTTTATTTGTACAACAGTACTATGGCACAACTGACCCTCGACTACAGTAAACAGTGAGATATACCAGAGCAGAAACGGGGAAAGAAGGTTCTCGAGGGAACACAGCAGAATTTTTTCATTTTTTATCTGTTTGGTGCAAGTCATCCTGATTTGCACAACTGTGGGCCTGTAAAGAAACACAATCTAATAGAAAATATATACAAACCATACTCTTAAAGTTACCATGAAATCAAAATTTCTATTTAATTTTAGTATTATTCTTATTCTTCTTCTTATTATTATTATTATTATTAATAATAATAATACATTAATGGGAAAACAAGCCAATTATCTTCTTGAAATCATAAGGCGTCAGCTATCGCCGATATATCTGACTATCGTCAATACACAATACTGTTGTCTATTGGCACAACCCTACAATATAAAATAAAAAAATAAGAACTGTCAATTTTAATTTTTTTTAATGACTTATATCAGGGGTGTCCAATCCTGCACGTGGAGAACCACTGTCCTGCAAAATTTAGCTTCAACCCCAATAGATGTGCATGAACCAGCTAATCAAGGGATGCATCTCAATCAAATCCTTAGGTCATGAATCATGAATTTGGACACTCGTAAGGCCAGTATGGACCCTGGCCTGGCTCACTACACATTGGGATTAGTGTTGTCAAAAGTGTAGACTTTGCGGATTCGTAAACACCCGATTGGCCATTGTGTTCACGCGCTCATCAGCTATCTGTAATTGGCTATATATTTTTACAGAGGCTACAGCGAAAAAAGCTAACGAAAAGAGAATCGCCGCAAATGGATGACTGAAATTCACAGTTAAAAGTTTAGTTCACTTTCAAATTAAAATTTCCTGATAATTTACTCACCCCCAGCCATGTCATCCAAGATGTTCACGTCTTTCTTTCTTCAGTTGAAAAGAAATTAAGGTTTTTGATGAAAACATTCCAAGATTTTTCTCCATATAGTGGACTTCAATGGAGCCCAAACGGTTGAAGGTCAAAATTACAGTTTCATTGCAGCTTCAAAGCATTCTACACGATCCCAGACGAGGAATAAAGGTCTTATTTAGAGAAACCATCACTCATTTTCAAAAAAATGTTTAAAAAATTATATACGTTTTAACAATAAATGTTCACCTTGAACTAGCTCTCTTCTTCTCTATTTGAATTCCGGTAGTGTAGACGCTGCTAAGTGTATTACTGCCCTCCACAGTTCAAAGTTTGAACTAATTGTTATATACTTGCACTAGCATATTGTATATGACAATTTAGTTCAAAGTTTAACGTGTGGAGGGCAGTAATACACTTAGCAGTGTCTACACTTCTGGAATTCAAATAGAGAAGAAGAAGAGAGCTAGTTCAAGATGAGCATTTATTGTTAAAAAGTATATAATTTTAAAAAAATGTGTAGAAAATGAGCGATGGTTTCTCTAGATAAGACTTATTCCTCGTCTGGGATCACTGTAAACTGTAATTTTGACCTTCAACTGTTTGGGCTCCATTGAAGTCCACTATATGAAGAATAATCCTGGAATGTTTTCATCAAAAACCTTAATTTCTTTACGACTGAAGAAAGAAAGACATGAACATCTTGGATGACATGGGGGTGAGTAAATTATCAGGGAATTTTAATTTGAAAGTGAACTAATCCTTTAAACGTGAATTTGCAGTTATCGTTTTGTCAATATGTTGAATTTTGGGTATAAGTTAATATCATACCCTATATATTGTATTGTTATACTGTATTGACAGCTCATCAATTAAACATTTACCATCTGATATTCTGCACAATTGGGTGTTGAACACTGACATAAACTATACAAGTTTTAGGACTGGGTGATATATAACATTGATATCAAAGATAACCAGTATATAGACCTACCTATATTGTATTTAAAGCGTTCACAGGCAAATTTGCTTTATGTGTTTCCCCGGCGTCGAGATCAGACACATATAAAGATCTGGAAACACGATTCCTCGCTGCATGTCAATATCCATGGATCAGTGAATCTTTTTTAAGTTGTAACAGAAACTCTGTCGAGTCCAACTTTTAGTTTAATCGTTTGTTTTACTCGTGATTTACTCGCGTTTCAGTCATGCAGCAGCTCTTTTGCCACTCAGACTGGCTGAGGGAGCGTGTGTTTCGGCGGGAAAGTGACGTCAATGCATACCTTCTTATTATTATTTTTTTTATTTTTTTTTTTTTTTCCCTTATGTTTTATGTTCCTTATGTTTTATGTTTTTTTTTTTCAACTTACTTTTATAATTAATTATAAATTCGTGGTGAAAAAAACTACATTACTACATTAGAAAACTGCATTATGTTGTACAGAAAATTCCACCAATCAGAGTAGATTTGCATGTTCTCCTGCTACCATATCTGTACATATAAAAAAATAAAATAAAAAAAAACCTTTAAATTAAAAGTTTTATATTTCTCCAATGGAATTATATCATGGGATTATAGTTCTCTACTCATTTACAAACAGATATGCAGTTCTTAGTTTGTTTGAAAGTTTGTGATATTGGTGAACCATAAGAGTTATTGACTATTCTTGAAATGTCCATCCATCCATTCTCCAAACCGCTTTATCCTCTAGTGGTTCCCAAACTTTTTGCAACACGAACCCCTTATAGTGTATGAAACCTGTCAAGCACCCCCAACACCTTACTTCAGTTAAACATCACATTTTTAATAGCAATAACTAAATAGAAATATTCACTGTATATTCGAAAACATCAACATTTAAATAAAAAAAATACTATTGCTTCACTCAAAAAAATGAATTGTTGGATTTACTTAAAAAAGAAGTGTCAAGTGGTTCCATGCAACTATATTGAGTAATTTGTACAAATAACGATTTAGTTGTATGAACAAAACAAATTCAAATAAAGCTGACAGAATTTCTGTGCAAAAAAATCAGATGAACCCACAATATGATCTTAACATGTTTAATTTTTTGCACATAGTATACTTTATTAGTATGACATTTAGTGAGTTTGGTCAGTTAAAATCACTGTCTTAAGCCACGTTAAGCGTTTTTCACGTTAAGCATTTTAGAATGAGACTGCTTAGCTAAAACTTCTCCACAGACCACACATTGCGAGTTCAGACTTTCTGCATCACCAATCCATGTAAACACGAAACCAATGTAACTGTCACAGTATTTGCACTTCTTACTTTACTTTTTCTTACTCTCTAATGTAGGCCTATTTCTCTTGACAGGTACATCTCTGTTATGTTTCTCTGTTCCCGCCTCTTCACGCCGTTCATTATCCTCTGAGTCTGTTCGATCAGGTTTCTCCATAGATGATGCCGATGTAGATGGCTCACTGTCCCTTGATTTAAAGTGCCAGGTGTCCATTTTGATGAAAGATAGTAAAAAATAGTGTAGTAAAAATAAATGTTTCATGTAGTGAAATGCAAATATATGTGTAATTTAAAATTAAAAAAAAAAATTTAATTAAAAAATTTAATTTACAGCTTGTAATATGACATTTTTATTTATCAATAAAACTTTGACATGTGCAGTTTACCTAAGTTAAATATGTAAAAATAACAAAGAGACCATTTTTCCGCCATTACAAACATGCGCACCCCCGGTGGTCAGTCTGCGCACCCCAGTTTGGGAACCGCTGCTCTAAAGGGTCGCATGAATGCTGGATCCATTCCCAGCATCTCAGGCCACAGGCAGGCCACAAACACCCTGGACGGATGGCCGCCATCTCCACACAAAAAATCCTTCTGGCTCATATGGGACTTAAACCGGTGATCTTCCTGCTGCGAGGAAACAGTGCAACACTGAGCCACTGTGTTGTACCTTGACAAAGGGGAGCTCACTTCAAAATGGTGGCAGAGATTCCCCTGAGGGGAAGTGCTTAGGGAAGTTTGTGAGTGTATGTCTAAAAGCGAAGTGGAACGCACTCATAGTGAGCATCGATGCTCCCTGGTTTTCCCGGTGCATTATGAGACCTTAGGGAGAGAACATTTCAGTGAACTAGGATTTTTGCGATTGAGACAGCCCTTAAAATGGCCGACTCCCTGATCAGGGCCTTGACTACTGAACAAAGGAGCTGATTGAGAAAACCTATTTCATTAGTATTTAATGTTCTCCAAGGCATGTTATATTTAATAACAATTTAAAAAATAATAATCTTATCTTATAGTTACATTTTGATAAAGTCAAACTGCATGTAGGAAAAAGGACAAGTCAGGTTTCTGCCATGCACGAATCATTAACTAAAATAACAAAACATATATTTTATTTATTAAGTCAAAGTGAACAAGTCAAAGTTGGGTTTTTTTTATTGTCACACACTCTTAGAAGAGATTGAACCTTTGCAGTTCAAAACAGAACTTTAAAGTACAAATATGAACTTCTACCTATAATAAAGGTTCAAAGTTGAACCTATAGGTTCTATAATGATCCATTGATTATTTGGCACATGTTGTGCAGTTCATTTTAGAACCTTTGTTGTGGCAGAAGGGTTCAGATAAGGACCTGGTCTGTTGTCAAGGTTCCTTTATGAACCTTATAAGATGGACTGTAAAAATTTAACTTTTTGTTATTAGCTGGGGCCCTTGCTTTGCTTTTAGCCCCTGAACATACTGAACATGCACAAGAATTGAACTTTTTCATTTTTACAGATTCAAAAAATTGCCTTGAAGCACTTGAATAATTAAAGACATTCCATAATTGTTCACCTGTTAGTTTAAAAAGACATACAATTATAAGCAAAACTACAGCCCTGAAATACCTCCTGCTTTCAGGTTGATAAATACATCATTTTTTATAGAGAAGTCAATAAATTATAAATCAGTAAATCTTCAAAAAAAAAAGAATTTAACTGTAAATTGTAAAGTGAACTACAAACCTTTTCTCTAATTAGTTTGTTTTAATTATATATTATTCATTTCATTTCTTTCTTTTGTTTTATGAAGGTCTAGTCTATTGAAACATCAGTGTTATGTCTTTCCCCTCATAACACTCTTGGGTTATAACAATCAGGCCATTAATTAATTCCTCTTGGATTCTTATAGTAAAAATGCCATCCAAGAAATAGTATTAATAATAATAATAATAATAATTATATCAATTATTATTATTTTATTATTCATAACAACAGTAGGCCTACTGTTCTGATTACTTGCAGAAACAAAAATACAGTTAAATTTTTTCATTTTTTTTCATAGTAATAGTAATGTGTAGCCTATATCTATTATTATTATTATTAACAATGTATTTTTGTTTCCATAAATAATCAGATCACATAGTACTCAATAACATTTATTTAGGCTAACAGGCCTGCTGTCTATTAACAATTCATTAGCAATTTTATTTCACTTAAGTGGTGTAAATGTGTAAATAATCCATATTAAATTCATGCTATTTTCATTTTGTGAATTAAATAATTTTACTCTGTCTTCGTAAGACACGTAAATCACGGAATCTTCAATGGTCTGTCTCGCGCAAAAACCGTTTAAACCGTTACTTTGTTGCGCAAGACGTCAGCAGATGGACTAGACTAGAGGATCGACGGGAATATTTTAGGTAAGACAAAATAAAATGTCAAAATAGTTATAAACCTTCTTGATATCTGTGATAATATAATGAGTGTAGTGCCATAAGGTTGGAGCTCATTGCGACTCTTTTTATTGGCAGTAAGATCGCAAATTTGATTGGATTCAGAACTTTTAAAAAAGGTAGGCCTAAGCAAATTTGTTATTTGTTATAACTTGTGTTATTTTTTATATTTGTTTGTTTTTATCTCTTTCTTTATTCTCTTTTATCTCTAAGAGTGTTTATGATTCGTTGGCTATATGGATATAACTGTCTGCAGGCCTTTAGATACAATCTTTTTAATTATCAACATCAGTGGTTCTCAACTAAAATTCATTACTAATTCTTGCTAATTTACTTTATTCAGTTTCCTTTTAAGTTTTAGTTAAAATAAAGAAATGTATAAAACCAAAAAGATTTAAAACTCCCTAGGGTTATTTTTGCGCAATTGTGCAGGGAAAACTACCCCATAGCGCCATCTAACGTCCAAGCAGTGTATACCAGTATAACCGCTTTGAACGCAGGAAACTTGAGCGCATTGACATTTATCGTGGCAAGTTTACTGACGACTTCAGAGACTGAACATTATATTTTTTATGTTTACAAAGGTAAACATGTTAATATATGCAGCTGTTGTTTTTATGAACGTCAAAGTAACTGAAAATATAAAAAATTGGTTAATGATAAAAGTAAAATCCTATGACTTAACACCATAGCCTATATATTATATATATATATAAAACCAAGCAGATCTGGGGCACCATTGACTTCCGTATAGGAATAAAATAATACTATGGTGGTTAATGGTGCCCCAGATCTCTTATTAACATTCTTCAAAATATCTTTCTTTGTGTTCAGCAGAATAAAGAAATTCATACAGGTTTGGAACAACTCGAGGTCGAGTAAATGATGACAGAATTTTTATTTTCGAGTTCACTGTCCCTTTTAAAAAAGAAAATGTAAATACTATAAGCTCAAAAGAGTACACAGCTTTGAGAATTTGCAGTCTCGTCACAAAAATCAGTACAAACATATAGGCTTCCAGCACCTACAAGTGCTTGGACCCCTAACTAAAGGTTGAGAACCACTGCTATATAACTCCATATAATGTTTCACTGCTATATAACATTTCCTCTATCCATAGATTTTGATCACGATTAATTGTTTATCCCCATATCAAAGAAATCTTATATGATATCAACACATTGTTCTCTAAATTTTAACACTTTTCTGTATACAGACTGAAACAAAGATGGGCACAGAGGTGATTCAGTGGACAATCCAAGATGTGGCTAATTGGTTGACTGCAAACAGTTTCCAGGAATTTATCCCTACATTTCAAGGTTAATCTTACAGAAATGCCCACTCTCTTTAACTGTCCACTATGCAGCAAACAAACATTCTCCCTAATTAAACAGATTCGACATATTGGCCTTTATCATCAAAATGAACCAAAATTTGAATTCACATGTGGATTGAACGGTTGTGGCAAAGTCAACAAAACCTTTAGTTCCTATAGATCACATACTTATCGCAAACATAGAGACCTTCTTTCATTGGTCAGTGAAGAAGGGGAAGTTTGTGATGATGAGCGCTGTAACTCAGAGGAACATACGGAGGACTTTCATGGTCTTGACGAGGAGTTGCCTAACACTAATGTGGAGGACATTGCTAACTGCAGAGAGTTTAGAACAGAAGATTTACTTGCAAACCTCAAGCGCAATCTTTGTCTTTTCATTTTGAAATTAAGAGAGAGAAGCACTGTATTGCTGCCACAGTTCAGTTCAGTATTGTGGAGAACCTGCGAGTCATCTTTCAGGAGTTCACCACTCATTATGCTGAGATTATAAGATTTCATCTTCAACAACAACATCAAATTGATACTGATGCTGATGACGATTTATCTGAACTACTTAATAAGCAAAATGTGTTTGATGAATGCCTTCGACAGATCAGTAGTGAATGGATGCTTGAGCACTATTGTGAAGATGAACTTGAATACATTGCACCTGTACAAATTCTGCTGGATCAAACAGAACATGGTGCACATTTCCAGTACATACCTCTCAAGGCTCTGCTAAGAAAGGTTGCTCAGAATGAGGATGTGTGGGCAATGCTTAACCAAGAGAAAACACCCAAACATCAGGATGTTATGGAGGACTACACTGATGGAGACCAGTTCAAAAGTTGTGTGCTTTCTTCCTTTCCGAATGTACGTCTACATTTCTACATCGATGAATTTGAGATTGTTAACCCTTTAGGCTCTAAAAAGGAAAACATAAACTGACAGCTGTGTATTTTAAACTTGGAAACATTGATAAGAAATATACATCAAAACTTGAGAATATTTACCTTTCATCATTAATCAGACATCGGTATATTGAAGAAGATCTTACCAACTATAACAATCTGTTTCAGCCTTTGATTGAAGAAGTGATATGTCTTGAGACCGAGGGAGTGACTCTGTCATGTAATGGGGAAAGCAGAAGATTCTATGGCACAGTAGTCACCATCTCAGCTGACAATCTTTCAGCTCATTCTTTGATTGGGCTGAAAAGAAATTTTTCACATGGGAGAATATGTCGTTTTTGCATGGCCACAAAAGAAGACATCACTACCAAATTCAAAGAAGAGGACTTCACTCTAAGAGACAGTGTTAACTACAGATATCACCTACAGGCTGTCTGTGAAAATCCTGATAATGGGTCTGTTTATGGTGTGCAGAGAGAGTGCTGTTTCTCATCTCTTAACCATGCTCCTACAGTGATAACTCACTTGTTTCCACCTGATGTGATGCACGATATTTTGCAGG
Source organism: Chanodichthys erythropterus (assembly GCF_024489055.1). Classification (NCBI taxonomy): domain Eukaryota; kingdom Metazoa; phylum Chordata; class Actinopteri; order Cypriniformes; family Xenocyprididae; genus Chanodichthys; species Chanodichthys erythropterus. The sequence goes on along the minus strand of NC_090221.1, from coordinate 6,699,589 downwards.
GAGTTATTCCTAATGCTCTCAGATGGATTCTTCATCAGTTAATCCAGGATAAACACTTCACCCTAGATCAACTAAACTTTGAAATTGAAAATTTATCATATTCTGTAAATGACAAAACATCTAAGCCACAAATCTTGACGGAAAGAATGTTACGAAGAAAAGGTCAACTCTCTGGTAAAGCTTCAGAAACCTGGACATTGTTTCGACTACTACCACTAATGGTCGGATCTTATGTACCTCCAAACAAGTATTGGAACTGCTACATTTTACTGCGCGAAGTGGTAGATTTGATCATGGCCCCAGTGGTTAGAAGATCTTGGATACCCTATCTTGAGGAGAAAATCACAGAGTTTTTGGCAACATTTCATGAACTCTTCCCTGATGGTGTCATTCCAAAAATGCATTTTTTAGTGCACTATCCTTCACTTATGCTGAAATATGGGCCATTAATTCATTTGTCTTGTATGCGGTTTGAGGCAAAACATCAGTATTTCAAGAAAGTGTCTACTGTTGTTTGCAACTTCAAGAACATCACCAAATCACTTGCTAGAAGGCATCAGCTGAGACAGTGCTGGGAGCAAGCTCAGAAGAAAAGCATTGGATATGAAGTGTGCCATGCCTCAGGAGCTTGTGATGTACCATCAAACACCCTGCCTTCTTTAGTATTGGCCACACTGGAATCACAGATTGGAAGACCTCTGTCAAATGAAGTCCTACAAAAAACAAATTCCATCACAGTTAACAATACAGCTTATAAAACTGGAGAATGCAAAGTGATTGACACTGTACACACTGAAGAGATTCCATTATTTCTCAAGATCAAAGCAATATATGGACACAGTGGTTCATGGTACATGTTTGGAAAAATACTCATTCCATTCAAATTTGACAGTCATCTCCATGCATACAAAGTTACCGAAACATCTTGGTGTGCCCTTGAAGTAGGGAAAGAGTTAGCTTTCCATGGACTGGACACTTATAAAAACCTGGAAGGAACTCTTTTGATCCCCTTGCGACATTGGATTACTAAATATTAGAATGTGTATGTGCATTTATACACAATTCCTAATGCAGTTTGGTGGAAAATGTTGTACTCCTATTGACTCTTCTTGTTTTTACAGAGAATGAAATTGATGGGGACACTTTTGTGAACCTAACTGAAAATATGATATCAAAAATATTTCCGAAAATGAAGGATCAAGTTAGATTTATAAGATTACAACAAAGCCTAAAGACGGAGATGCCCTCTAAGACCACACACACCAATCATGAGTAAGTATGTTACATCTATATTTTAAGTACAAAGTATGTAGACAAGCCCTACTAATTTCTCAGTACAAGATTTTCAGACACAACCAATGAGGTTTAATCCCAGTATATATATGCATTACTACCAAATCAAATCTTTACAATATCAAAAAAAAAAAAAAAAAAACCTATTTTGGTGTATGTAACATGCACCTCGCTGTAACATTGTCACAGATTCAACCAACACACCCTCAGCACCAGGTCCTTCAGCTCTTCCCACTCATTCCCAATCACTGAGAACTGAACTGCCACACCTGTTACACCCTCATGAAGCACCACCTATAAGCACACTGTTGTGAAACATTGCGAACACATAAAATTTTACAACTGAAGAAATATCTTATTTGTACATTTAATATTGTACCAGATAATGCTGGTTAGACTGAATAATTAAACACTTACAGTGTGCAATGATGCACCTGAGTGGAATTCACCATACAATCTCAACATGCTCCAATCACACAACATTGTCCAACCATACAGTCTCAATCTGAGCAATATGCCGAAGATACAGTTGGTTGACAGTAACCCACTTTGACTCAATTATTTACAAAAATGCACACCACATTTCTACCTTCTTCTTTACATTGCCATATCAAATCGTGTGTTAGTTTCCCCAAGCAGATTTCAGAGATTGAACCATGCCTGCTCGGTAGACGCAACACTTGAACAGAATGCTATACAACTATTATAATGTAATAAATCAGCTTAAACATGACCTTTTGCATACCAACGCTTTAATAAAGAACTGTTACTTTTACCTTTGTGTCTCCTCTCCTGTGTTGTGATAAACACTTCTCTGAAATCTTTTTTCTGTAGGACTTCAGTTGATATTTCACATGGCCCAATATTAAAACACAACATTGCCCAAACAGTGTGGCCAGCAAATTATCAGCTGCCCAAATTTCCATTGGCAATACAAAAAAAACTTGATGAGGAGAGCAGAGATTTTTTCTTCAACAGGACGGAACAAATGGAGATCGAAAGTAATTCAAACTCTGTTTGATCAGATGTGCACATATACATGGTAATTGTATAGCATAATTAATAGCATAATTTTAATAGCTTAACTTTAGAGCATGATTGAGGCCCATTTTTTCTCTCTTTTTTTCCCCAGGTATCCAACAAGTGAACAGTACAACAAGGTGTGTTCAGCCCTGGTTGCAAAGTACCAATTCTTGAGAGACAGGACAGGAAGGGGATATGTAAGAACATGACAAGATTTTTCAATTTTATAAACCCTTAAATACTTCCTTGATATTGTTACGGTGTAGTGTAGTAGAGATGATGCATTACACGGATATCCACAACAACGGTTCTTTTACTGAACAAAAGGAGCAAACATAACACCGTCACACATTAGATTAACAATAAGGACAGACAAGGAGTGAAGGGAGTGAGTCCATTATAAAGGGAGTGCTGATGAAGAAGTCCAGGTGCAGGTGATCCGTGATGATGAGGAGAAGACGAGGGAAGTGAGTGCAGGTGTGGAAACACGAGGATCATGGAAAATGGAGTCCTGGAGACGAGGGAACTGTGACAGTACCTCCCCGCCTGGTAGGCGCGCGTCCTCGCGCCGTAGATAGAACAACCGGGAGGGGGGTGGGCGCCCTGGACACTGAGGTTTCCAGGGCGGATCAGAGGCTGTGGACAGCCATGGAGGGTCAGAGGCTGTGGGCGGCCCTGCTGACCCCGAAACCCCGCCCAGGAGATCCCCACCCACAGGTACTGGGGCCCCCCCCCAAAAAATACTTGGGGAGTTTTAGGAGGGCCTTCAGTGGGCTCTTGACAGGCTGGGGCTGCAGATTCGGCGGAGGCTGAAGATGCAGGCTCGGCGGCGGCTGGAGCAGAGCCCAATGAGACAATCCGCTGCTGACATTGGTGTGGGAGGCACGGGAGGAGCAGGAGCCTCAGCGAGGAGGAAAGGCAAATCCATTTTCATTGTGGATTTCCGGCAGTTAGGTCTGTCCTTCTGTTACGGTGTAGTGTAGTAGAGATGAGGCAATACATGGATAGCCACAATAACAGTTCTTTTACTGAACAAAGGAGCAAACATAACACCATCACACATTAGATTAACAATAAGGACAGACAAGGAATGAAGGGAGTGAGTCCATTATAAAGGGAGTGCTGATGAAGAAGTCCAGGTGCAGGTGATCCGTGATGAGAAGACGAGGGAAGTGAGTGCAGGGGTGGAAACACGAGGATCATGGGAAATGGAGTCCTGGAGACGAGGGAACTGTGACAGATATTATCTTGAAGGTGATACATGTTTAATTAATAGTGTTATTTTTCCATTTAAGGAGTCATGGCATGAGGTTCTAAAGAACAAGTTCAAAAGAAAGATCACCCTTGGTTGATATTGAGGAGATTAACAGTATTCGAAGCAGATTTAGCAGAGTAAAGAAGCATGCTCCAAGCATCCAAGCATCTGACACCAAGAAGGCAACTAATAAAGAAGTAAGCCAAATGATATGACACCTTAATGGATATTTACAGTAATGGATATCTTTATTTCTTATTTTTATTGTTTTTTTGTTTTTAGACCGAGGATCTATCTGTAATCCAAGACATGTCCCAAAAGAGACAAAGGTCTGAAGAGGTAAGTAGATTCATCTTCAGGATTTAAGAATAGGTCAAAGTATACTGTTATAAAATAAGTGCATGTGTTTTTGTGAATAGAGTGTATCAGGAGAAGATAAATACAGCATAGGGATCCACTTGGAGAAAATAAGAACAGAATGCTTGAAGAAGACACCAAATATCCGCCTTTTACAAGACTGCATGGAACGGACAAGGAATGAGAGAGCAGACTACATGAAAAATCACTCCACAAAAGAAATACTGTTACGATATCCAGCCCTTAAAATCCCCTCAGTTGTGAGTAGAATTGTATTCCAAATTATGACTTCAAAGCAATGAATATTTGAACTTTTTTTTTTTAATATGTATATTTTTTAATAGCTTGTATATGAGTTTGAAAGCATACTTGATGGAAACATTGAAAACAACATCCTGAAAAATCTGGACCTGGTGGCACAGAAAGTTATTAATGAGTGCCAGAGAAGAGAAGTTGGAGTGGAAATTTGTGCTGAGTTGGGCGAAGCAAAAAAAACTTATGTTGATTTGGCACACAAAGGTAATGCATAGAATGAAAATGTAATTAATCTCTGTTTTATGGATAATAAATATACAATTCACAATTAACACTAACATATAGTATAATATTCATGGATATTTTCACAATTTTACATTTAAGGTCTCTCAATGACTGCTGCTATCCTGCTGCTTCCACTTTTATTCAAGGAGAATCCGAGATCTCTATATCTTATCAATGAGGTATAGTAAACTTATAAAATTTGTTTTTTAGCGCCTTCTTTTTAAATGTGTGCAAGTTCCACTATAGAGTGGTGCAGGTATGACATCAAAACCCCAAAAGATTTTCCAATGGGATTTTATATTGTTTTTTTTATTATTATTATTATTATTATTTATTACTAAAATAGAGCCTGTGGTAAACATAACTTGACGACATTGACATTTTGTCACCTATACCGAAAATGTGAATTTTGAAGCAACATTTTTGGAAAAGTATGTTTCTAAGTTACTATATGAAACAGTGTGCATGTGTAATTTACAATGCAGAAAAAACGTCAAAGTATCTTCACGTTTGAGTCACCATGTTTACCACAGGCTTTATTTTACTCATATGTGAATGTGACCCTGTACCACAATACCAGTCATAAGGGTCCATTTTTTGAAATTGAGATCTGAAAGCTGAATAAATAATCTGTCCATTGATGTATGGTTTGTAGGATAGGACAATATTTGTCCGGGATACAACTATTTGAAAATCTGGAATCTGAGGGTGCAAAAAAATTAAAATATTGAGAAAATCATCTTTAAAGTTGTCCAAATGAAGTCTAGCAATGTATATCTACTCACAAAAATAATTTTTTGATATATTTACAGTAGGAAATTTGCAAAATATCTTCATGGAACATGATCTTTACTTAAAATCCTAATGATTTTTGGCATAAAAGAAAAATCGATCATTTTGACCCATACAATGTATTGTTGGCTATTGCTACAAACATACCCCTGTGGCTTATGTTTGATCCAGGGTCACATATTTTGAAAACCCCCTTATAAAATTACTATTCTGGGTTCTGATGTCATACCTGCACCACTCTATATCAGCAGCAACAACATGGAGGGAATAAATGATGGCAGAATTTTGGGGGAACCTTTCCTTTAATGGCAAATTTCTTTATAATTTAAATTTATAATTATATTTTTCTCACTGAGATCCACTTATAATAGGATTCTTGCCACCAAAACATTCATTATTAGTTTTATGACTATATTTTGACAAAAAAACATCCTAACATTTGCCAAATTTTGCGAGTTATAATTTTTTTTAAATGTTTGGAAAAAATAATAATCATGAATGGTATTTTAACTGCTATATATCATTATACCTTACATTATCTGTTCTTTGTTTAGGAACCCCGTACACCCAACCCTGTGCTGTACATAAAGGGAAGTGCCTTGGATGATGAGTCTCTTCTAGAAATATTGATGGAAGGGGAGAAGGTCTGTGAAGTGGATGATCTGACCATGGCTCTTGTTGTTCTGATGGCAATACACTTCATATTCAACATAGAATATGCTGCAAAGATGAGAAACACCCTGAAATTTGTTGAAAGGTTTTTAATGTGCCATTTCGCAGAAACCAAAATACCACCCACAGTGATTAAAATGGCCAATTTTTGTTTGATTAAATGTACATATTTGAGTGTGTGTATGGGTGGGTGTAAATTCATGATGTAAATACCTGGAATTGGTTGTTGTGAACATTAATTTCTTTCCAAAATATTCTAAATATATATAAATATATAACCAAAATACCACCCACAGTGATTAAAATGGCCATTTTTTGTTTGATTAAATGTACGTGTGTGTGGGGGTGGTGGGGGGGGGGTGCGTTGGGGGGATAAATTCATGATGTAAATACCTGGAATGGGTTGTTGTGAACATTAATTTCTTTCCAAAATATTCTAAATATATATAAATATATAACCAAAATACCACCCACAGTTGGCCAGTTTTTTGTTTGACTGAATGTATTGTGGGGGGAAATGGGTTAATAATATTTTCCCCCTAAATATTGTGAATAATCAGTTTTTTCATGAAAGAGAAAATTCTATATTAGTTTCAATAAGCCTTAATTTGTACTTTGTGTCCTGTGCTCAAATTTGTATATGCCTTTATGAAATAAATAATTCATGAAGAATAATAGGTTGTGTCTGTGTTGTGAATTGGGATTAAAGTAGTAATGTATAATATTAATAATAATAATAATAATAATGATGATGATGATGATGATGTCTAAAAAGGTTCAAAATGGAACCAATGCTGGGCATTAATGCACCTTTTAGGGAAGGTTCCAATTTGAACCTTTTCAAAAAGGTTCAAAAATGAACCTTTAAGGTTCCCCCACAGTTGCAATATCCAGGAACCTCAAAAGGTTCATTTTTGAACCTTTCCTTCTTAGAGTGCATGTACAGGATACAGCGTAAAAGTACTTGGGAACAACACACAATGCGCAGAAATGAACAGTGCAAGCATAAATTACATAGACAACAGACTTACAAAATTGCTGAATGCAACATATGTATAAAGTTTATGTCAATAAATACATTTTATGTAATTTATTTATTGACAGCCCAGTGTGCACTGTTTTTAGCATGTGTGTACGAACTTGCCGGCCTGTTAAACTGTTAATGTGCAGTTTTTGAGCGGGTTTAATCTCTGAGATAGCATACAACAGACCCCCGGAGGCCGACGCACGTGTATCGATTAACCCGCTTGGTGGATGCGGAGGAGACGATTAACCTCTGCGGTCATTTTACAGTCTGCTTCCCTGCATTGCCAAATGCAACACACCCCTCTCATTCTACTCTCCATTTACACTGCAATAATACCAAAATCCTGCTCTCTGCCCCACTCCACAACACTGAGCCCAGAAAATTACCCCATCTTTCCAGCACAGGTTGATCGATACACTGCATATCTCACCATGCAGACTCCAGCGCATCTTCATTCTGCAGAGGCCTGACAAAACTTTTCAATTCTGACCCGCAGAGACTTTCACACTGCAAAACACATCTCCTGGTAAGGGTTCGTAGAGGGCCAGTGGTGAAAAGACTGCAAATAGGTTATCATGCTCAGAATAAACCTCACTGCTGGGTATGTTTGGTAGAGAATGCTCCTGAAAATATTCCTTAATGGCAGAAAAGAATCATAGTTGAATAGCTCATAGAAGGAATGTTGAAAGCAATCTCCAGGGAGAAAATATGCCCACTAACACCAGCATCGATCACATTGAAGATGACACAGCAGTAAGAAAATGAGACAAAACTCAATTCCAACAGTTCATATTCCATTTTTCTCCCTTGCAGCTGAGGACTAAAAGGGCAATTACCTAGCACTTCAGAAATGCCTCTTTCTTTACAAAGAGATAAAGAGAGACGTACCCTGGGCTTGTTGTTTTATTCTTTGGGGATTTGTCATATCTGAGACATTTAGTCATTTTCTCAACTGTCAACTCATCTTCTCACTCAGCTCCATCATTCTGTGGCAACATTCATCATCTCCCGATATCAGCAGGACAGTATGTGTGTGCGGCCTGGGGAAAAAAAAAACACTCAATTTGATGGGCTATTTTGGTGTGGATTTCAGCTTCACAGTAGATCTCTCACCTCCTTGAATTTAGTATTCCACCGTAAAGCATGCAAAAAAGGACCGAGAAAGTGCAAACGCCAGTCTCGCATGTTTTAGAGTGGGAGTGGAATGGCAGGGCGAGGGGTAGGTCACAGCAGAGGTTAGTGCTGAATTACGGACTGTCACTGCTTGGACAGGGAGCGCAGATGCCAGGGGACCCTGTCATTGCTTCAGGCTGACAGACTCGCTATCCAGACATAGAACAAGCCGCAGTCAGACCGGACAGCCGAACGTTCTTTCTATAAAACAGTATCGGACTTTGGCTTTCCTCCTGTCAGTGTGTAAGACACGAGACAGCTTTAAATAAAATGCACTTGTTATAGATACCAGGTTTAGTGAGAGCATATTTAGACTGCTTCATCTTCTGAGAGACAAGGACACGATTCAGGCTATCATAACATTCTACCAATTTGAACAGTATTTTCTATGCTCGAGTTGAAATAGTCAAAATAATTCAATAAAATGGTCTGATGAGGTAAATGGAAAAAGAATGTTAAATATATATATATATATATATATATATATATATATATATATATATATATATATATATATATATATATATATATATACACATACTGTTCAAAAGTTTGGAGTAAGATTTTTTAATGTTTTAAAAGAAGTATCTTCTGCTCACCAAGCCTGCATTTATTTGATTAAAAATACAAACAAAAACAGTAATATTGTGAAATATTATTCCAATTTAAAACAGCTGTTTTCTATGTCAATATACAGTAAAGTGTAATTTATTCCTGTGATCAAAGCTGAATTTTCAGCATCATTACTTCAGTCTTCAGTCACATGTTCCTTCAGAAATCATTCTAATACGATGATTTGATGCTCAAGAAACATTTATGATTATTATCTTTATCTGATATAGATTATCAGTATATACACACACACACACACACACACACACACACACACACATATATATATATATATATATGTGTGTGTGTATATATAGAAAGAGAGAATATTGTCCTTCATATTGCTTATCAGCAATAGCATAAAATGATTTTAATAATAATAATTATCATTATTATATTATAAATAATAATAATAATAATAATAATAATAACAAATTTGGAACATTAATTTGCAGTATATTTTTATAATATTGGTCATTACATAAAATTACTTATTTATGTCTTTATTATTATAATTTTTATCTATATAATTGTTTTATTTTTTATATATTTCTTTTTGACATTATTATTTAATAATAAATTACTAGACAATAAAATTTGTGTTTATTTTGAACAGCTGTTGTCTTTCATTTGCAGTATATATTTTATAATATTAAACAACAAAATAATATATTTATGTATTATTATTTTAGATTAGATTTATATTATAAATTGTTATTTATGTTTATATATTATTTTATATTATGAATATTATTAGATATTATTAAATATATTTGTTATTGATAATAATAATATATTAAATATTCATATATTAATATTTATTTAGAAAAGTAGATGCCTTTCATTTGGGGTTTTAGAATATTTATTTTGTATTATTCACCATAGTATAAATATAATTATTAGAAAAGCATAATATAATATAATATAATATAATATAATATAATATAATATAATATAATATAATATAATATAATATAATATAATATAATATAATATAATATAATATAATATAATATAATATAATATAATATAATATAATATAATATAATATAATATAATATAATATAATCAGAGCAATTGGCTTTCATTTGCAGACATTTGAAGAAAAGTGAGAATATTCCTTTTCAAGGTGACTTGCTTGGTGTTAATATGGCAATTCATTAAAAGTCTGATTAAAGCTCTATTCACCACCCTGATAACGGCCTCATAACACAGTTGAAGGGAGAAGTGAAAGACATCATTGTATTACCTCAGGGGGTCCCATTAGATCTGTGTCCCTTGGTGTGAACATTTGAAACAAAAGGTGAATATGCTGCTGCTCTTCAACTGAAGCTTCACACTCTTCCTCAGGAGTTTTTCTTCAGTGGGTCTTGTGCCACTTCAGACACCTCTGGACTCTGACTCCACGTGCTTTTAAAATTCACACTTTTATATTTAACACTTCTGAAAACTACTTCCTGCTCTTAGGACCTGCATCCTGTTAGTTACATTTAGTTAACAATTCAGCAAGAGAAACTAAGAAGTGGTAGCATACTTAACTGAAATACACTCCTGACCTGTACATTTTAATCTGAACGTAATAAAGCCCATTACAGTTATCTGATATGTTCCTAATACTTCTTAGCAAGGTGACATGCATAAGGAGTCATGTCATTACATGGGAACTTTTGTTTTTCCGCTGATGCCATCAAGAGCGAGGGCCTGGCAATGGGAAGCTATATAAGCAGCACATTTCCATCCCAATCCTGGCTACTCTTGATTGACTGTGCTCACTCAGGAAAGGTAAGTAGGGAACCAAACATACTTTTGTTCAATTTCTGTATTAAGTCTTTATGTGTTAACTATTAAGATAAAACTACATAACACAGGCCTTTTTTTTAAAAAAAATGCACTCTTCATTTATATGTATTTATAGTCATTCCAGGCAGTACATGTCTACAGCTTCTGCCTATCATGGTGCTGCTACAGACAGCAGCGATAATCCTGCTGTTGGCCTCCCTGCCTGGATCACTCTCTACTCCATCACAGCATCTGTGTGGCTCCAACCTGGTGGACGCGCTTTACCTTGTGTGTGGGCCCAAAGGATTCTTTTACTCTAACAGAAGCAGGAGGGATCTGGATACCTTGCTGGGTGAGGAGGACTCTCTGTAATGCACAAATGCTACAATATGAAACTGATTTTAAAGAGGACCTATTATGATTTTGTTTTTGGGGTCTACTAGAATAGGTTTTCACGTTTGTATGTTTTTTTTCAATAATTTTGTCCCTTAAAACTTATCTTTCATCACCAAAATGACAAACATTTTTCCTGTGAAAGAAATAGCTTAAAAAATCTTCAGCCTTGCATTTATGTTCAGATCTATGAATATGCTAATTAGCCCCGCCTCCACTCACTCACACAAGATCCACTCGGTCAACTTACTGAGGTAAACGCTGCACAACGGTATCGCTTTTTACAAGATCGGACACGTTATGGTAATTAATATGATTAGCCGTTTGTGTGACTTCATGATCAAACCGCTGCTAAGTCTGCCTTCTAAAAATCTGTCTCCTTAGAAACGCTTTGAACTCTGAACGTCAGAGGAGAAAGGCATATTGTTCATCATAACATCGTAATTTATATAATTATTGTTAAATCTACCCGATTTTTTATATCAGAAAAGTATGCCTGGATAAGCTGGCTTCTTGAGATTCTCCTGCTTCAGAGCGATTATGGTTAATGATATGCTAAAGCCAGCCAGGACATTGACATGATTGGTTACAAGGTAGTTTGTGATGTCACAAACACCAGCGATTTTTTTAAAACGGTCTTTAGATCACTGCCGTTTTAAACTGAATATATTCAGCAATGGCGTTTGACTTGATTTTGCACATGGTTTGTCTTAAAGCATATTAAACCACCACTTGGACACATAAACAACATTAAAAACTTGTTTTTCACCACAGGGGTGCTTTTTTTTTGAGGGATATTTTGACATGTACGCTCCCTGAAGAAAACTCAGTTCAGTCAAGGGAGTTCAGAAACAGTGCTTACTAATACAGAGAATAACTCCCTTTGGCGTGGATTTTGTGCTTTACTTTTTAGACATTTTTAATGCTGAAATAGCAACATTACACTTAAACAAAAGCATAATAGGTCCACTTTAATGAAAGATTTAGTTCAAGAATTAATAGCATCCACTTCCTCCCCCAGTCTTCCTCTCAAATTTAGCAGATTATGAGGTAGCAGAGGACGATCCATTAAAAGAGAAGGTGATGAAGATGAAGAGAGGAATTGTGGAGCAGTGCTGCCACAGGCCCTGCACCATCTACCACCTGGAAGACTACTGCAGCTGAACAAGCATAAATGCCATGTGAAGGTTAAAGAGGTTAATAAATGAACATTATATGCAAGTACAACATGCTTGATTGCTTGTCCTTTTATATGGAAGCTTGTAGAAGAAATGAAGGTTCCTTCACATGCAGCATTAAATGACAGAAACATGTTTTGGTTTTCCTTGTGTTCTAGCGCCCTCTGCTGGAACATCCATGATTTTAAGCTCTCAAACTGATGAGAAGTGCATGATGAAGTAATAAAATGTCTTTGGGTTCTAGTTTTAAAACGATGGCATACAAATCACAGTGACAGCAAAGATATTGAAAAGAAAGTATTTTATTTCAAAAAGACACTTTCTACTTTTTTAAAATAAAAACAATTTAAAAGACATTAAAGACATTAAGCTTAGTGGCAGCAAATATTGCAATAAACTAAACTATCATTCAAAAAAAAAAAAAATGAACAAATTAAACTGAACATAAGGGGCTCGTTGGATACTTGAAACAAAGAGTGGGCTAACTTTGAACTTTTTAAAGAGTTTAAGATAAAAGCACACCCGGTGCTGAACAAAATCAGATTACAGAAAAAGTGATTCCAAGACCATAAGCATATTTTCACCATTGTAGTCAAATTCATCAAGACCAACATCTAAAAAAAGGGGGTTGTCAATTATATATATAGATATTGAGTGACAATAACAATGTTAAGGACACTGTATTAAAATTCACACACAAACAAAAATAAAACGTACATAAATAAGATCGACATTGTCATAGTTCAAAACTCCAGACTGTGCCTCTTCAGAACCTTTCTTCTGTCAGTGTTCATGTTCACCAGGGATATTCCACAAAAGTCCATTAAGTGATAAGTTTAATGCAATTTGTTGTTACCTAGAAACAGAAGAATTAGATTTTAAATGTGTAATAAAAAGAACACGCATACAAACAAAATAAAAATATTTAGTATTGTGTGCGTGAGTTACAACTTACAAGTTACCTAATTTTGACATAAATGGACACCAAGTTACAAACTTAATATTTTTTTGCATTACACCATTAACCTTAGTTGAAGCATAACTCCACGTATAAACTAAATATTTACGGAAGTCTCCGATCAGGAGTAACGGTTGGAATAAAATAGCAGACTGATCAATAAGCTCTTGTTTTACCCAACAGACTACAATTCTTTAGACATGTGATAATGCTGACATTTACACTCGCTTACATTTTAAGTGAGAGAACATTATGTGAATAGATTACCATTTTGTTAGCAGCTCATCAACACAAACCTGTCCTAAACAGCACGCCGCTGTGCGCATTGCTCTGTGTTGTACATGTCAAATAAAAATCAGAATAAATAAATATAGATACACAAAAAAAAACTAAATTATTTATTTATTATTTATTTATCCCTATTCATTTCAGATAAAGTTTCTGAATGTTATTTATGTTACATATTATGTTTAAGATTAAGTAGTATCGTACTGAAAGGGTTAGTTCACCCAAAAATGAAAATTGTCATAATTTACACACCCCTATGTTGTTCCAAACCTGTATGAGTTTCTTTTTAAAACTAAACTAAAAAAAAAAAAAAAAAAAGATATTTTGAAGAATGTTAGTAATCAAACAGTTGACGGTAGCCATTGACTTCCATGGCAGAGAAAAAAAAAGAAGAAGAAGAAAAAAAAAAAGAAAAAAACCCACACACACACACAACACTATGAAAGGTGAATGGCTACCGTCAGCTGTTTGGTTACCAACAATCAGGTCTGGAACATCTGGGTGAGTAAATGATGACAATTTTTCTTATTTTTCGGTGAACTATCCCTTTAACTTATTTTTAACGCAAAACAAAAAGAAAGAAGTTAGAATGAAGGATAAACTGAAATTCAGAGCATTTAGGCCCCATTTACACTGCACGGTTCAAGTGACAAATATGTTTTTTACCTCCCATGTGGCACAGATCGGATAGGAGTCACGACCGTGTAAGCAGGAAAAAAAGCGCATGGATTCCGATTTTCACAGATCGGTTTCAGGCCTCATCCATATGTGGTTATAAATAAGATATGAATCGGATATGTGCGTTTGCGCAGTGTAAGCAGACAGATCGGATATTTCCCTGTAAATGCGACTCCTGCGTCATTGAAAAGTGAGGGTTTTTTAACATTTCGTGGTACAGACATACTTATAACAAACGGAACATCTCTAGTTCACTGGCAGAGTATTAATTTAATTTGTTTGTGTTAAATAAAGGGCGATCTGATGTTGAAATTTGACGGATTCAAACCCAGAAGCTGTAACATACAAATATCTACCCATACCTCAGTCTTATTCCACTCGCACACTTCAGCGGAGCTGCGTACGTATACTGTTGTGAAGAATGAGTGTACATTATTTTTACATAAAAATAATACTACAAAGTTATGTAAACTATTGCATTAAAATGTTTTTTATATGAATTCATATCAAAAAGTTCATTGAATCTGATTAGACCGTTTGGATCTCGCTCAAAAATGACCAAAGAGTTTCGATATTTTTCCCATTTAAAACTTGACTCTTCTGTAGTTACATCGTGTACAAAGACTGACGGAAAATGAAAAGTTGAGATTTTCTAGGAGTGTTCCTTTAAGAAGAAATGGTGCAATCAAATAAAGTGCTGAGTTAGTCACAAAGTAACAGACACTAAGCCTCTAGTGTGGACTTTACATTACAATTTAAGTAAAAATAAATAAATAATGAATAGCTGGTGCAACTTTACCCAGGATTCTTTCATAACTCACCTTGTGTAAGAGCGGAGGTGGGCTGCTGGTTTTCTTTGAGCTCGTGTTTGAAAGCCTTGGTGGGGTCGAACCTCCGTGGTGTCTGGCTGGGCTTGAGTCGATCCAGCTCTTGCTTCTGTTTCCCCACTTGTGCCCTTAACTTAGACACTTCCTACAGAACACATGGACACATTCAGCTACCCACCAAAACCTTCAAATCAAACAATAACTGCCTTATGACTAATGCCTTACTTGTTTGAGCTCCAAGTTCTCCTCTTTGAGTTTGACCATGTGTTTGATTTTCTGCCGCTGGTTTTGATGGCCCATCAAATTAGCATAGGCATCAGCTAACTTGTTCAACTCGGCCTGAGTGGCTCCTTTCTCATTCAACAAAGCGTTCCTCTCCGCCGCAAAGCGGTCCAGCTGTTCCTGATGACCAGAATAAGAGTATTTACAATCCATCCAACATTCATTTATCTCAGTTAAGAGTTGTCTCTACTTGATGCACTATAAAAAAAAATAAAAAAAAACTGTAGCACCTGTCACTCTGCACATCCTTCACAATATCTAATATACAGTATATTTTATATATATATATATTTATAATAAGAGAAAAGATCAGTTGAAGTTCTTTGCTTGCCTGAAATGGTTTAACTTTAGCGTATAGCTCTTCATACAATTTTCTCCAGTGTTGAGTCTCAGCGTCACACATGCTGGGGTGAACAAATGAAAATATGGGGATTAAACAACAGCAATGCAATACACGCAGAGACAGAGTACGTGAGGACACTATGATGTCCTAGAGACCTGTCGAGTGCTTCCTAACTTCCTCACCTCTGCAGCTGAGCCTCTGCAAGTTGTTTGTGAAAGTCTTGTCTTTCCTCCTCCATCTGTCTGCATAGCTGTCGTCTCTCCTGCTGCCACTCCACAGCATGACGCTGAGAAGAGTCTCTTTCCTCCTGCACCTGCCCGCGCAGCTCCGAAATCTCACATTCCAGCTCTTCCACGAGGCCCCGCAGCCTGCTGGCTTCTGCCGAACGGCCCTCCACTGACTGCCTTCTCCTCTGCTCCCTCTCCAGCTGGGTCTGAGCCTGCTCTCTCTCCCCTCTTTCCTGCTCCACCTCCACCTGCAGGCGTCTCAGCTCCTCACTCTGAGTCTCTGCTGCTCGCGTCAACTCTTCCTCTCTCTGAGCCAGCTTTGTCTGAACTTCTAAAAGCATCCTGTAACACAGCAATGCCACCAATGTTTGTTACACAGTAGTTTTCATTAACTTTTAAATTCAAAATGGTGTATTCTGAGGTATGAGTGCTAAAGTATGACCTGATATTTACAGACCTCCGATGGTGTGACGAGAGTGTTTGCAGCCTAAATCGAGTGCCGTTATTAGTGATGGGAAAAATAACTTGTTAGGTTATAGAAGATATCTTCTGTTTAAAGGTGCTAAAGAGGATGTAGTGTTTTATACATTTTTGCAATATTACTTGAAACTGTCTTTACTAACTGATAAAACACTATTTATGAGGTGCACTGAAAGGAATAATATTAATATACATAATCTGTGCACGAGGTAGGGCCTTAAAAACATCAGCCAATCGTTTACACCCTCTGGCTTGTCAATCACTGCCATGACGTTCCATGTGAAAGACGTGCACGGATTGGCCCTCTGGCTTGTCAATCACTGCCGTGACGTTCCTTGTGAGACGAGCGCGGCTGCACGCTCCAGTAACTATCCACACTCTACAGGCGCCGCATGCAATGTTTTTGTCAGGAGACAGGAGTAACAACTGCAGATTATGAGTTACCTGCGGTGAGTCTGACATAATGAATCCACTAACACGACACAGCGAATGCCGGTGATAAACACTTGTGTTCCAATACTCGTGCACGAGTTTTGGGAGGCGTTCCCTCGAAAAACTCACTAACAGTCTTTGGTTTCTCAGTCGACGAAAAGATCCTCTTTAGCACCTTTAACTAGTAATAATAATGCAGTTATTTAAAACTCAATTTATGTAATGAGCGAGTGCAACATGAATCCTTTTTACAAATCAAGTTTTTGTCCTGTCCTGAATCACTACAGTATAAACAGAGAGAAGTAGCACCGGCTACAATGTTCTTCCGTAAGATGCATGCAGTTTTGTTTATTAACTAGAGCATCAAGTTACATAGCGTACCTTTGATACATATATTTAAAATATTAAAAATACTCTTTATGCCGTTTCTACAATAATGTGAAAATATATTCAAAGTATATTTATGAAAACAAATTGTAATGTCAGGCATTGTGCAAACTTGTGCGAGCGATTAGCTATTTTTAGTTTAAATGCATTGACAGCCCTAATCAATATACTTACCAAAACTGAAATTGTGTTTGTTATTTGTTTTGTAATAATGACGTTATTTCTTGGACCACATTGTCAACAATGTGGGAGCTGCATGTTTATGGGAAGTGTAGCAGATAATTACTGCAGATCTGTGAGGAGTGACACTGACCTAGCATACTCCTCTCGCTGTTTATCCTGCATTTCCTGGTAGCTTATGAGTTTCTGCTGGTCCTGCTGCAACTGTTGCTTCAGTTGGTTCATCTCTTCCTGCAGCTGATTGGCCTGAGCCTCAGCCTGGTCCTTCTGCTCACCCAGAGACCGTCTTGTGCTTATGAAATTTAAAAAGAAAACATTTGATGGAGACTCTTGATGACGGTTCAACGGGTATTAGTGATGAATCATTTCTGGGTCATTTTAAACTTCCATATAAACTGCTTCTCGCAAAAGAAAAATAGCAGTGCGGGATATGATTGTGTCATTGGGAATTGACTGGATGGTTGCTAAAGGTCGATCTCAGATGAGTGACAGATTGTCCTGCCCTCACACCAGTAAACATCAGAAAAAAATATTGCAAGAGGGAGGGGGAAATTAGATTAAAGATTACAAGGGCACAAGAATTTAAAATAAATGTTTTTTATATATATATATATATATATATAAAATATAAATAAACGAAAAGGCCTTTTAAGTAATACCTCTCAAAATCAGTAGTAACATCCCCCAGCTTGGCAAGACAGCTGTTGTGATCCTCCTCTAGTTTTTTGATTGCAGTCACATGAGCCTCTTCTAAAGCCTGCATCTCAGCACGCTTCCTGCCAAAGGAGACAACGACACTGGTCATTTTTTACCCAAGTGATGCAATTCATCGTAACTCAATTAGAAGAAGTTCTCACTTTTCTAACTCAGCAGAAGTGTTCTTCAGCTCCTGCTCCAGTGTCTGGGTCTTCTGTGTGAGGTGCTGGATGGCCTCCACACTGGATTGCTCCTGCTTCTCCAGCTCTGACAGCTCCTCGAGCGCGTCTTCCAGCTCCTCGCCGAGCTGTCTCCTCTCTGCCTCGGTCTCATCTCTCAGGCGCTCAAGCATGCTAGCCAGGGAGCCGCTGTGAGTCTGCAGCAACACACATTAGAGGAGCTTAAGAGACATTAGCCTAATCCACAAAGTCGATCAGGGAGACTTTGACTTCCTGATTGAGAGATGACACAGTACGACCTAGTTAAATCTATTAAGTTGCACTCTTCACTTAATTGTCCCACTCATGCTGGTATAAATCACATCACAATTATATTCACTATTGATTTTTTTCTCTCAAAGTACTACAACAAATCACAAAATGGCATGTTAGTAAACCGTTTTCCTAGTCACAGCCCTAGATACATATACTCAAGCTAATTAAATACTGGAATAGGATGGGGGAAAAAAGCCCAGTTTCTAAATCCCAAATAGACTTCCTAAGACTTATTATAATTAGTTTTCTTGTATGCATTGAAAGCATTCACAGAAATGTTAAACTCCAGTAGTTGAATAGCATAAAGTGAATGGACACAAAATAAATTTGTGATTGGAATGTGTCACAACTCAGGATAGTAACTACTTAAAGTTTTAGTACTGCATACTTTCATGGTACCATCAGCCAATCTTGGTTGTCATGACATTTAAAAAAAAGTTTAAATAGTAAATAAAAAAAATAAATTACTCAATCTCGTCATTCCAAAATCGATAAGACTTCTGTTCGTGTGAAGATAATTTAAATATTTGCATATGATTTTTGTTCATTCAAGTCTATGTAACCAAAGCTTTCACACAAGTACAAAAATCCATTTAAAAATCAAGCCGTTTTCTCCAAGTCTTCTGAAGAAACAATCACTGATGAACAGATTTGATTTAAGCTTTTACATATATAAACACTGATCAGTGTACATACACAAAGCTCATCAGAAATGGTAAACAGAAGCTCAACTCTATCATGCTTGAGGCGCGGGAATGAACCTCATTGGTTCTCACACTCGGTTTACGATTTTTGTTAAAGGAATGGTTCACCCAAAAATTAATTAACCCATGATTTACTCACCCTCAAGCCATTCTAGGTATATATGATTACCTTCTTTCTTCCTTCTTTCATAGATATATTTAAAAATATTTCTAATGGTAGTGAAGGCTTTTGAAGCACACACAAAAAAAGTGCATCCATCCATTATAAAAATAATCCATATGGCTCCAAAGGCCTTCTGAAGCAAAGCGATTGGTTTTTGTAGAAAAAGAAAAATACCCATATTTAAAACTTTATTAACTATAATAACTAGCTTCCGGCAGACGACCGTACACATACTGCACAAGTCGCCACAAGAGTAACTTCTGATGCGATGTATGACGTAGGATGTAGGAGTAGTTTAAGCTTAGATGCCTCTCACGGTTCAAACAAATGATTTTGATAAGCTTCGTGCATGTGCACTGATCAAAGTCTTATGGGTTTGGAATGAAATGAGAATGAGTAAATAATTTTCATTTTTTGAAGCTTTCATTTTTTAGAATGATTAGTCACTTTACATTTATAGCTCAAAAATGTGGACTGGCTCATACCCATGAGCAAAGATGTCAATTCACACACTTCCTGTGCCAATCATGCAACTGCTATTGAAATTAATAGGAGAGGTACCTAAAACAAAGCTAATACCGGTGTAAACACCACCTACACATTCTCTTGATTACCTTCTCCTCCTCCAGTTGTTTGGTAAGTGCAGAGTGCTCCTCCTTCAGCTTTTCATATGCCTCTGCCTCAGTCTGCCTGCTCTCCTCCAATGAGTTGATCTCTGCCTTGAGCTCTTGAACCCTTCGCAGACCCTCCTCCTGTGTCCTGGCTGCACACAATCACAAACAAACAATCCTAAGAGATTAATGATCAAATAAATGTGCAACTCTATCACTCAAACTTAGTTTCATGCTGCGTTTTAAAGTCAAATCTCATTCACCTCTTTCATCCTCCAGCACCAAGCATCTCTCGCCCATAAGCGCCACACGCTGATCCAGCTCTTCCTCGGTCCTCCTCAAGATCTCTTTCACACGGGCCAGCTCCTGCTCCTGCTGCCGAATGATGCTCTGGGACTCCTCGAGATCCTGAGCTCCCCGCTGCATCTGCTCCTCCAGCTCTTTCAACGACGTCTGCGAGGCCTGCAGATCCTGTAAGTGCCGCTCCAGCTCCCTCTCCTTCTCTTCTAGAGCCTTCTGGGAGTCCTGCAGCTCCTGTCGAGACCTCCGCAGCTCCTCTTCCTTTTCTTTCAGGCCCTCCTGACAGTCCTGCAGCTCACCGGTACATTTCTCCAGCTTCTGTTCCACTTCACTGCACAGGCCAGGTAGAGACGGATGAGGATGTAAACACTGATACCATAACAACAGCGACAATATGAAAATGCACAGAGTTCTAACCTGAGGTTCTCTTGAGCATCAGAGACACGGCGCTCCATGGTGGATTTGTCCTGGAGCTTAATCCGCAAATCCTTTGACATTGGAGAGTGAGACAGACAGCTTATCTCAAACCAAGCAGCACTTCAAAGACTGATGATTCAACCTAAGCGGTGAGTAAATGTCAACTGGCTTAAGAGAGTCAAATTCTGTTGACCAAAACCAATACCTGAATCTCTTCATTTGCTGAGTCCAAGTAACTCTGCAGGGCTTTGATCTCCTCCCTCAGCTCCTGGATTATGTCTTCATTTGAAGATAGAAAAAAAGTCAGATGTAGCCAACCCAATGTCATCATAAAACAAACAGTTCTTGGCATGCAAACTTACTGTGCAATTTATCCATTTCATTCTCAAGCTGCTCATTCTGGGCTCTTGTCTCCTGATGAAGATCCTCTAAAACACAATGTTTAGTAATAAGCAAAAATGTAATCACTAAAGGCCCCGGTATACTTCAAACAAAGTTCTTTTTCGTTCTTCGTTTAGGGGTAAAACGAAGTTCGAAATGCGTGACCAGCGATATACTGTAATCGAACATCTGACTCCGCCCACACTGCTGAGAGCGGCGTTTAGATGAATATGTAAATATGTGCCATGCACTTTCTTCTCAGTAACAAAATAAACAACAAAAATAAACTGAGCAATTCCAATAGGGTCCTCACACCATCTGTGCTCGGGCCCTAATGAGAAAACAGCAAGCATTTATTATAGAAGCCATAAGAAAAGCAACGGATCGGATCATAACAGCTCTGAAAATCAGCACTCCAGTCACATCACGTCTTCATAAAGCACTTTATTCAATAGATTGCTTAAAATCAAGCAGCTTTACTGTATCAAACATGAAAAACAGTGTTACTGCCTCATTTTTTTACAAGCACAACTTTTTGTACTATTAAGTGGCTATCCAGTGTGTTCATGTTTTCACCTGCGTAGATCTTACCTCGAACTCAAACACACGAAATGAGTCAAAGATGCGTCCCACGCGAGTGAAGGCGGAGCCTCGGCGCACACTTCCAATTACATTATCGTCACTGACCAATGGTAGTACGAAGGTGTTTTGCAGCTGAAGCGAACTGAAAAGTTTGCTTTGGCAAGCCGTTTCGAACTTCCAAAAAGAACACAAAACGAACTTTGTTTGGGCCTGATTTTGTTCGAAATGACGTCACATCAGTTCGTTCTTCGATTTCATTTGAAGTATACCGGGGCCTTTATGATATCCGAGTTACCACTAAGTTTGTTTAACAGTCATTTGAACCAATAAATAAATAGTTTCTAAACCACTTTATTCAAAGTCAGAAACTTCTTAAATATCAATTTATGGTTCCAACATGGCAGCCTGCACAATTTTACTCCTAATCAAAATAACAACAATGACACTAATGTTAAAATGTTTGGGGTCATTTAGATTTTAATGTTTTCAAAAATTCTGCACCGCAGTTGTGCTGCTTAATATTTTTGTGGAAACTGGAAACCATGATTCCCCCCATGTGATTTTTTTTGATGAACAGTATGTTCAAAAGTACAGAATTCCTTTCAAACAAAAATGTTTTGTAACAAATGCCCTTACTGTCGCTTTTTATTAACTGAATGCACCCTTGCTGATTATAAGCATTATATTCAGCAAAGATATAAGTATTTATTTCCCAAATTTCTCTGCCAACCCCTGGTAAAATTTGCAGGCAAGACTTGCTGCTTTTGGGTAACAAACAAAACTGATATTTTCTGATGAGAACTGGTAAATAGATGGCAGTCAATATTTCTGGCTTGTCTGAACAATCTAACATCTACAAAAAAAAAAAAGAAAACAAATGCCACAGGGTCTTCTGGGAACACTTTTGAACGACACAATCACTGAATCATTTCTTGAGCCACACAAATGAAACTGAAGTTCAGAAAAGCATACTACTCTTATTGCTGCAGTGTACATGTATACAGTCCACAGTATGCAAATGCTCTATATTAATAGACGCCTAGATATACATTTGGCAAATTGAGTAGCATACAACAGATTACTGCATGAAATAATGTGTCCCACAGCAATGCACTCATCCTTTTATCTGCAGTTTGATTGATGAAGTGTAAATATCAACTATGACTTATACCAACCATTTAATGTTACATGAAATTAAATCACGCAAAATAACTACTGGTAATTCCAAACTAAATAAACACCACTCGCTAATTTAAAAATGCAATGTGATGAGGTCATGTGACTATGCATAATACTGTTGGAAACACTGTTTCACTTGATTTATTATAATAGTACATGCTGTAAATAGTAGATGCGGTATATTCTGTGCAGTTTTCAGAAAATGTGTTCGTATTGTTTAGAACATGGTCTGAATAATGTTTAGACGCACTGAACGTTTGCTGGATACATTTCATAAAATGGGACTGATCTAAAAATAAACATTATCAAATATACAATTTTACTCCTCACCAAGATCCTTGTTTCTTTCCTGAAGAACTCTAAAAGTAGTTCTGGCAGTCTCCAGATCTGTTTCCAGGACCTTTACTTTCCCCTCTGAGCTGATCTGTAGGAAGCTCAGCTCCTGTTGAAAAAGCACAAGCCCAAAATTACATTGAGCAAAACTGGTGAAATTACACAAACTCCTCTCCATAAAGTGACTGAGATAACCTACCTTGTCTTTGGCATCCAGTTTATTTTTGGCTTCAATGAGATCCATGGAAAGAGAATTTATCCTCTTCTTGGTTATATCTGCAGAGACCTGCAAAAATGAAAGTGCAAAGACATTCCTCAGTAAACTTGAAGCAGTCTACAAAACAGAAATTTCAAAACACCCTGGTACAAAAACACTAGTCACCTTGGTTTTCAGGAACTCATTAGCTTTCTTTAACTCTGCGAGCTGCCTCTCGAGAGAAGCCACATTGGCAGCAAGGCCAGTCTTCTCTCTGACAGCCACGAGCAATTTAGACTCCAACTTCTTCAGCTCTTCCTCCAGGGTCAGCAGCCTGCGGTCCTGCTCTCCTCTCTGCTGCACCAAAGAACGTATCTATACTCCAGCATTAGCAGTGACAGTCAAGGTTAGGAGAAAAGACCAAAGAAACCGATCAGACCTCAAAGCAACAGATGGCCATCCAGGAAATGTTCAAAACATTTTGAAGTCTACCTCTTTCTCCAGTAATCTTTGATGTTTCATCTCAAGTGTGAAACTATTTTTGTCCTTTTTGGAACTTAATGCATCAGCCTATGTAAGGAAAATACAAGAAAAGCAAATAGTTAAACAGCATAGCAAATATTGTTGGCTGATATTTGTCAATCTACTGACAAATTGTCTGTTTTTAGACACTTAACTCATCCAAATATATTATCAACTATGTTTTTGAAGAACATGGGTAACTAAACAGTTGATGGTCCCCATTGGCTTACAGAGTATGGAAAAAAATACTATGGAAGTCAATGGGGTCCAACAACTGTTTGGTTTCCCATATTCAAAATATCTTCTTTTGTGTTCAGCTGAAGGAAGAAATTCATACAACTTTGAAACAACTTGAGGATGATTAAATGATGCCTGAATTTCATTTTTGGGTCAACTATCCCTTTTCAATTAAATCAATTATATAATCTAAACACTTATGTTTTGTTTTTTTAAATGAGTAGGGGTTAACTTTGTGATAATGACCAACTGACTGTACATTGTCCTGCAATACTACTCATGTAATAATATAATTATATAATAAAAATACATAAATTTTACCTCTATGTTATCTTAAGGTTTCCACTATAAAATAAAAATGCAATTTCCAATGTACAAAACAATCAGTATAATAAGAAAAACACTGGAAAAATACAGTCACATTGAAATAGTCATTTTAAAAAGGATAGTTCAGCCAAAAATAATAATAAAAAAGTCTGTTTATTCGTTTACAACCTGTATGACTTTTTTTCTTCTGTGGAACATAAAAGATGACATTTTAAGAAATGTCTCAGTATATTTGTCCATGCAATGAATGTCAAGGGTGTGCATGTTGTTTCGGACTCGAGACTTTTCTTATATGGATAAATATCTCATTTTTTGTTCTGTATAAGTACATAATAAATCATGGAACAGCATGAAGGTGTGCACATCTTTTATTAAAGTAATACTTCAGGTCTTACCAAACCATCAACAGACATGGTCCTCCGAACTGGAGACATGGGTACTTCTTTTGAAGGAGATGGCAGGGGTACTTCTGCTGATCAGCATTTTCAAATGAAATAGTTTCATATATTAATCAAATGCAATGTTTCTCATTCTTTAGGTACAGATGAAAAATGTTAATGCTTGTTTAAGAAAATCTGCCCTCACTTTTGGTAGCTGTCCTGAAACGCTCTGCTTTATGAAATGAAGCAGCCCCCTTCAGCTCACCAGACTTCACATCATATGTGCCAGGCGGAGGAGCACAACCTGATAATCATAATACATAATATCAAAGATAATCAAGACTATGAATATGAACTCCTCACAATCACGGAAGCAGCTGAGGCGACAAATTCATCATTCATTTCTATATATTTAAATGTCAGTTGTTTTGTTCCTATTTTTTGAGCTCAGATATGACGTTACTGATGTGTATTTGATAAATAATCTTTGTTTTAATAGACTGGCAGAATAATTACTGTGTTTAAAGCATAACAGCTGCATTCAACTTCATTCACAACATGAAACTTACCGATATGCTCGTTAAATCTCTTTAATGGAGCTCTGGAGAAAGACATGACCGATAAGAGTGGTCGAAAGCCCAAAGACTGTTGAAAAACTTACTTAAATTGTTAAATTGGTTAAACTTCAGTGATAAAAACTTCAATACGACCGAGCGTCAACAACAATTCGTTTACACCCGCTGAAATTTTGAAATGGTAACCCCGCCCAATTGATCCGACGAAACGACATTAGCCAATGAAATTGAAGGATATGTGACGGACAGAAATGTAAGCCAATCATTAATGACATGAAGCTTAACGTCACATCTGGTAACGCAGCGTTGTCCAGAAATTCAAACTGCATGACTGTGGAGTCAGAGATGCTTTGATACAGCTGAAAAAATATGTGACCTACAATGAGTTTACTGGGCTCATCATATCTTTGTTTTTATTGCATTAACCCATTTAAGCCCACCGGCAACTATAGTTGCCGCAGTGCATGGTTGTCATTTTCCTTTTGTAAGTTTTTTCTAGATGTTTTCCAAGTTTTATGTCTCAATGACATGCAAGAAAACATCCAAATAAAGGATTTTAAGAACAAAAAAAAAAGGTATTCACTTCCTTCCTGTGACATGAGGCTGTCAACTTCCAATCCCTACATCCAGGAAGAGTGCGAAGGAAAACCCTCCCAAAGAAAAGTAATTTCATGTTAATATTAAGAATTTTTTGTTGACATATATATATATATATATATATATATATATCTATCTACATAACCATGAGGGTCTCTAGAATCATCCAAACAAAACAAGTCTTACAAGAGATCTATAGTTTTTTGTATACTTAGTCAAAAGTACAAGCGGCAACTATAGTTGCCAGTGGGCAAATGACTTGTAAGTACATATATCATGGGGAAATGGGGTATACTGTTTAATGGGTTAATAAATCAAGGTTATTGGTCTTGTTTAGTGCTTTTTTGCTTTCATAATATTTTATATTGTTATTTTTTAATTTAAGTATTTTTTGTTTGTTTGTTATATGTGACCCTGGACTACAAAACCAGTCATAAGGGTCAATTTTTTTGAAATTGAGATTTATGCATCATCTGAAAGGTGAATATATATAAGCTTTCCATTGATGTATGGTTTGTTAGGATAGAACATTTGGCCGATACAACTATTTACAAATCTGGAATCTGAAGGTGCAAAAAAAGTATTTAGAAAATTGCCTTAAAGGTGACCAACTGAAGTCCTTAACAATGTATATCCACTCACAAAAAATATTTTTTTTATATAATTACAGTAGAAAATTTACATAATATCTTCATGGAACATGATCTTTACTTAATATCCTAATGATTTTTGGCATTAAAGAAAAAAAAAAAAAAACTATAATTTTGACCCATACAATGTATTGTTGGCTATGGCTACAAATATACCTGTGCAACTTATGACTAGGTTTGTGGTCCAGGGTCACATATAGGAGTAATTTTTTCTAATGAAAAATGTAATTTAACATTTTGATTGACAGTGCTCTGTTGGAACAACTTAATGGCTGCTCTTTGTTATGCACTATGTATCACCACTTTAAAACAAACAGATTTGTTTTTTCATATTCAAGAGATTATAAGCTAGATGCAGCTTTTTTGTGTTCGCATCAAATGTTCTTGAACTTTGATTGATCAGTTGAAAGCAGTTATTTTGAGTTAGATGCATAAATGTTATCCTCCTATTCAAATTTTACACTGAAGGGGTGCATACAACATATTTGCCCACCGGCAACTATAGTTGCTGCACATTCAAATAAGTTTAAGAAAAAAGAAAAAAAAAAAAAAAAAATACCTGGGGAAAATAAAAGCAGAACATGTTCTCATAGGACACTATTAACAGGACTATATGCATGAAACCATTCAGAAAAAATTGGGCACAAATGGGTTAACAGCTGTAGTAACTGTGGTAAGTATTCATGGGTGCACTCAACGTCGCATGTGAACACTGGCCTTTATTCTTAACATAAAAGTGCACTGAGAATGAATTGAAGTATGTATCGTTGCAAACTGTGACTTTCCTCATTTGTAAGCGACCAAATAAAAGCATCTGAATACTGTAAAAATCACACAAACACACGAGAAAGATTTGTTTACTTTTATTCAAAAACTTACTGTCTCCAGACAGATACAAATCAGAAACATTACAGTGGATAACAGAGGACAGGGAAACGGTTATGTATGAGTTTATATCTCTGAACAGGGAAAAGTGATAATAATATGTCTTAAATGTTAACAGAAAAAAGCACTAGAAAATTAAGCTTTACGTTTAAATGCATGTATATTTACACAATCTATTCAGCAGTTCAATGAATGTAGTGGTGAGGAACAGAAGACAGTTTAAGCCGAAGGGCATTTACTTTCATAAATTCAAAATCTGTCTGCACACCTTCTTTTAAATAATTACACTCATGCCGTTTCAGAAATGCACTGATCCTTTTCTGATACGAAAGGAATCCAATGTACCTCACATAAAAGTTTCAACATGGAAGATTTATGTTTGACAACCACCTTCTTTTCCTTTTTAAAACAAGGACGTTTTTAAGGCCAAGGCATGGAATGGTTAAAAAGTGTACCCCAGACAAAATGCACATGTCTGCATTGTAAGTTCACGTATTCATGTATTAGTTAAGCTTTGTAGAGCTGCCGAATGCAATGCTGTAACATTTAGGATCTCATAGGATGTTATTATGTTACACTTTGAATATTTCATATTGGGAAAAACAAACTTGGAGCTGAATAAAATAGTTCTGTCCATGAATTGCAACCAAACTAATTTACAATTATAAAAAAGGTGAAACCTAAAAAGAAAAAAAAAAAAAACCCTTAAGACTGAAAAAAACAAACAAAAAACAAACAAACACACACACACAAAAAGAAGGAAAAAAATAAAAACATCTCAAAACTTGACTTGCTGCATGGCTACACACTTTCATGTTTAGACATGTTCTTATACATTTCAAAACCTTTTAACTCTAAGTTGGAGTTTTAAAAATAAGAAAAAAGCACAATTATAAAATCAGCACCAATTTATATATTTATATATAATTTTATTTAAATGTAGATGTCTACATAGCTCTAATCAGGGAGAGATTAGAAAATCTCCACCAGACATACTACACTAAGTTCTGTTTTATTAGAGACAACACAATGGCACTACTGGAGAGATTTCCTCTTCTTAGCTTGATCTTAGATTTTAGAGGGATGCGCGAGCGGATCTGATCTTTGGATAAGCCTTGTGACTCTGCGGAAGAATTACATTTCTTTCTGCGCATCTGCACAGTCTGACTGGGATTCTAAGTGCCTGATTTACTAGAGCGGTTGGCACATAAAAAACAGTTTTGTCGGTGCAAAGAGAGCAACAGGGCCACTGAATGGTTGAGGTATTTAACATACACCAATCACTGATCATGTCACTGAAATTGCCCCAAACTTCACAAATGCACCAAAGGACGTAAATCAGCGTTTCGTGTTATGTCATGATTTCTGAGGGTGGAATAAAAGGAAACTAAATTCTAGATAAAAAGACCTGGAGGTTTTTCTCCATTTCACATATTAGATAAGAAGAATAAAATATATCAATACTCACTATGATGAGCAAAAACCTGCTTATAAATTACTACTTTACACCAGATTACTCACTATTACAAAAGGGCTATACATAACAAAGTTGTCTTTAAGTTAAAAAAGATGCATTCACCCCTGGCTTCAAGAAATACCACAACTCTAAGAGATCTCACATATGTTTCTTTAAACATGATGACGTTCAACTGTGAAATATTTTTATATATATATTTATATATTTATATATATATATATATATATTTATATCTCTCATATACTCATGTATGGCTAAGGACAGTCCGAGATTCCATGGCGTTCAGTATCTACTGTCACGGTTTCACGTGATCAGGGAAAGCCCACACAATGATTGCAAAGACTTTGAATTGCTCCTTAATCCTTTCTGTTTTAGTAAGTGTCAATGGTACAAGCTGATTTGGATGCCAATCACTCCATTGAATTTAATTCTCTTTAGAGAATTAATGTGAATTCACACAAAATGTCTCTTCTCTTCACACTCCTCCAATTATAATCTTAAAACATGGGCACTCCCAGGACCTACAAGAGAAAATGTTCAAATTCAGTTCAGTGTTTAGAGTTACCAAACAAACGTTTCATTCAATCACCAGTCCAGATGGGTCTGATTAGTATTTATAATAGTGAGATGCTCTCCCCCTCTCTGTCTTTTTGCACAAGGGCAATTCAAACTATCTGAAATCACTCCTGCTAGTGCCATCTAGTGGTGATCTCTCTTTCACGTCCTTAGTGTCGGAGTGAACGAGTCCCCCATTACCGCTGAAAAGCATCATAACCCAGGAAATGAGTGCTTCTTACAGACTCATCCATGATGGAGGCAGGGTCGAAAAAGTCGGGCTTCAGTTCCGATCGCTCTCGTCGATTCTTCGATGGGGGCTGCAAGATACGAAAGAGCAGACAATGAGGATAAGATGTGCAAAAACAAGTGGGATTTATTTAGTTAGAAATTATGACATTAATAGTTAATTATATATATTACATACACATATACACACACCTTAAAAGGTGCTAAAGAGGATGTTTTGTTTTATACATTTTTGCAATATTACTTGAAACTGTCTTTACTAACTGATAAAAGACTATTTATTAGGTGCACTGAAAGGAATAATATTAATATACATCATCTGTGCACGAGGTAGGGCCTTAAAAACATCAGCCAATCTATTACGCGATCATCGCATAAACGATTGGCCCACTGGCTTGACAATCACTGCCATGACATTCCTTGTGAGAGACGAGCGCGGCTGCACGCTCCAGTAACTTTCCACACTCCACAGGCGCCGCATGCAATGTTTTTGTCCGGAGACAGGAGTAACAACTGCAGATTATGAGTTACCTGCGGTGAGTCCGACTTAATGAATCCACTAACACGATACAGCGAATGCCGGTGGTAAACACTCGTGTTCCAATACTCGTGCACGAGTTTTGGGAGGCGCCTGAAATTCTTACGCATGTGCTCATTTCAAAAACTCAATAACAGTCTTTGGATTCTCAGTTAACGAAAAGATCCTCTTTAGCACCTTTAAGCAGCACAACTGTTGTAGACAGTTTTTGATAATAAGAACTGTTTCTTGAGCACCAAATCAGCATATTAGAATGATTCAGAGTTTCTTTTTGAAGACCTTTTTAAGACCAAGTAAAGAAAACTGAATGGAAAGAATAAACTGAATGATAAGGGCAGAGTTAAAAAAATCCACTTAAATCAAAGGAAAAACTAGTTTTTACACCTCATTGACACTCACATTGATATTTATTCTTGTTTTAAGCAAAAACTCTAAAGTAAATGTATTCTGATTTTAGAATGTTCAATATTTGTCTGGGAAAATAAAATACTGAGCAGCACATGCAACATTTAATGTCACTTTATGGATTTAAGATTTTCTGCTCTGATTTAAGGCCTTGCAAAAGGGTGAATTAAGACACTTAAGATCCGCAGAAACCCTGTGATTTCTGAAGGATCATGTGACACTGAAGACTGCAATAATGGCTGCTAAAAATTCAGCTTTGATATCACAGGAAAAAATTACATCTTTAAATATATTACAATATGACAGTTATATTAAATTAAACCAACAGTTATTTTTAAATTACATTTAAATTGCACAATGCAGCCCTAAAATTGTGCTTTATTTTGTTTTTCTGCATATTGTGATATGAAAACCAATATAATGAACGCATCCGTTTTATTCTCACATAACAGACTTTGTTTACAGTAAAAAAAAAAAAAAAAGGAAAAAAGAAAGAAAAAAATAGAACTGAATTTGGTGCTCACGTGCTGTCTGTCAGTGCACGAGTTACAGTCTTCTTGCACTTGATGTTTAAACTGACATAACTTAAAAACATGCAAGTGATAAACTTACACTCTATGATGGTTAAACTTTGCAATTAATCCACGAATCACATACGTTCTGAACCAGGCCGCAGCTGACCCGTACAGATCACAAATGGTCTACGATCCCTATACTTGACATCACACATCCTGCAATGTGACTATTGTGGATGCACACATTGCTAGTGTTGTTAAAAGTACCGGTACTTCAGTACTGAAATTTTGAAAATGTGACGATACCAGCATTTCTGACCGAGAATCCGGGTATATTTGGTACCCACTGATAGGGCTGTGACAGAATTTACTTGAATACGACATGAGTGAAGCACAAAGCTTTGTTTACAAAAGAAATAATAGGTTAGCAATTAAATGTGAAATCGCAGCCATGGAAATATTGGTTCATGCCGATTAAAGAGAGGTACGCGTGTCCATGTTTTGCGAAACGCGATCTGGTCACCCGATTATCAGAGAATTTCACAATATTCCATTAGTTATTCCACTGGAATCTGTTTTTTTCCCCATATCTTCACTCATAACGTTTCTTTCATTCGCATTTAGGCCTATTATATTCGCATTCTTTACTGTGGTAAAGTAGAAAAAAAAATGTAGGTCAGAAACCTTTTTGCTTGCCCGTCAATTTCTATTTAACACAGTTTGTGCTTGTTATTAGACTTTACAAGGCGCGTCAAGTTTATTTGTATACGTTAGCGTGTTTCACAAACGCTGTTGATATTTAGTTTCGTTTTCTCTGGCAGCGCTAAATCAAACATAGCCTGAATGTCTGAAGATAAAACTCGCTCTTCAGACCTTTTACAACAAGTGTCAGTTGCTTGTAACATCAGGAGAAAGCGAAGATATTATTAAAGAGAAATTGTCTCTTTCCTGCTTGTGTCCCACATCCCTCTCAAACCGCAGAGCGGTAGACTATATCAAAGAATAACTGGACTTTGGCTGTATGTTGCATCTTTGTTTGGAAATAAAAAAATGATAAAATAACTTAACTTTCTTATTATTTAGGTTACTATTATTTACCGATATTTATTTCATAGTTTTACAGGCTGTGTGTTGTTTCTCTGACGGAATAGCTAAAATAAACACGCATGTCTGTTGAAAAAAAAACAAAAAACAGCATATGCTGGTAAGGTAATTTTTCTAGCTGGTATGCTGGTTTGAGTTGGTTTATGCTGGTCCAGGACCACCTTAGGACCAGCAGGACCAGTTTAGGACCAGGACCAGCTCAAACCAGCATACCAACTTCAAAACCTACTTTACCAACATATGCTGGTTTTTTCAACAGTACAAAATGGATGTTTGTGCATTTATTTATTTTTTTGTATATTTCAAAATTTATTTAATTGAGGTAGCCTATATATACACACACACAAACACATTCCATATCATATGTAATGTTTTTAAAATAGGCTATATAAAATAGTAAAATACTTCCAACAGATTTTGTTGTGGTACCGAAATTGGTACCGGGAACCGTAAAATTTTCATGGTATCAGTACAGACTACTGGAATTTTGGTACCGTGACAAAACTACACATTGCGATATCGATCCTGAAACGATATACAGTGCAGCCCAATTTTAAAGAGTAATAATGTTTAATAATATTACTGCTTTGACTTCTTATTGACCCCAAACATTATGTAATAATTAGCGTAAGCTTATTACCAGATCAATATCCATGGTGTCAAAGTCCATGCCTTCATTGAGATCCTCAATCCGGCCTTCTGATGACATCATCACATCTTCCACAATGGGTTCTTCATCATCCTCCATCAGGCCCGTTCCTCGACGACTGCAAGCATTTGCAAACCAATGACACCATGTTTTTTTTTTTTTTTTGTGAGTGTATTTAAATGGCATCCAACAGCTGGACTTGTATGTAAAGTTACTTTGAGAGGGATTTCCTTACATGGCATGCTGAAGGTTGCTCCTTAATTTGGCGTAGTTCATAGCTCTCTCTTGCTGCTGTCTTGCCACCTCCTCTTGCTGCTGTCTCTGTGCTAACATCCAGGTGACTTGTGTGCTGTAAAACAGTATCATCACTACATCCCTTCATTCCCAATCTAAGATGCGAAGCAGCACACATGCATGGCTGAAATTAGCTGTAATGAGAGTGTCATGACATCTACAGACATGAAAAACTCCTTATGCTTTAGTATCAGTGCTCTTACTTGTAGTCCATGGGTGTTTGGTGGTGCTGTGGCTGAGGGGTCTGAGGGTGTGTGTGTTGCTGCTGCTGATCAGGGGTCATGGTGTACACCCCCATGTAACTGTCCTCAGGACGCAGGCGTTTGGGTTCTCTCATGACGGTGGAGGTGAGGTGAGGTGATGGCATCATGACGGGCGTCTGCATGCTCTGCTCACGGCTCATCCACACCTCACTGCTGCTGCTGCTGCTCTCCTCTGCGCACAGACAGCAGGACAATCATAAAAGTTGTGATGAAACTAAAGTAGCGAAAGGTGTTTTCTTCTGCATTGTTACATAAATCAGTGTGTAATGGATTATTTAGGGCGGGGACTTGTTATTGTTCATTAGTTGTTGATTGGATGTTGAGATGTGTACTCCTCTCAAAAAAAGGAGGGAAATGAAAATGAGCTTGCAGGGATGGGTTAAAGTGGACTCAATTGTTGAAGAAGTCCTGCATACATCACCAGAAGTCTGACATTTTCATAGAGTTAGTTTTCAATCCATGCAGACCATAAATTGGACAGTCACCATAAATTAAAACTGACATTTACTTTCTTAAAAATGTCGATGGTGTTATAGTGCATGATCCGTCAATGCATGTTATTAAGTCTCTGTGGAATACTTCATTCTGATTGGCCATCCAGCGGTATGTTATCCCCCGATAACAACCGGTAAAAACTGATAACACAGGCACTTCCGGGTAACTGTCACTGAAGTCTGTGCTTGACGCTTGCTAGGAACTGTTTTTCCTTTTGGAAGTTTTGCGTTTAGTGAGCTAATAAAATATTAAAACTCAAATCAATATTTAGTTTACAATCATTTAAAGGGTTAGTTAACCTAAAAATGAAAATTCTGTCATTTATTATTCACCCTCATGCCGTTCCACACCTGTAAGACCATGTGAAATTCATGTGAGTACAGTGTTTCAATATTAATATTATAAAACGACGAGAATAATTTGAGCGCCAAAAAAAAAAAAAAAATAACGACTTATATAGTGATGGCCGATTTCAAAACACTGCTTCAGGAAGCATCGGATCATAAATGAATCAGTGTATCGAATCTGCTGATCGGAGTGCCAAAGTCACGTGATTTCAGCCGTTGGCAGTTTGACACGTGATCTGAATCATGATTCGACACAGAAGAATCATAATGCTCCGAAGCTTCCTGAAGCAGTGTTTTGAAATCGGCCATCACTAAACAAGTGATATACAGGCCTCACGGAGCCATCAGATTTCAACTAAAATATCTTAATTTGTGTTCTGAAGATTAACTAAGGTCTTACAGGTGTGGAATGACACGAGGGTGAGTAATTAATGACATTATTTTAATTTTTGGGTGAACTAACCCTTTAATTATGTCATCTGGTATTACATACTCGGCTCTCTTGTTTCATACAAACGCAACTGCTGCCATTTTGCGACGATTGTTTTGTACACTGTAATAAGATAAACGGGTATGTTTTTAAAAATCTCTTATCCCCATAATTATTTATGTGGTGAAATATCATGTAATAAATGGTATGACTGTACCCTATCCCTTACTTGCCACTAGCTTGCAATTGCTTTCTCTGCGGAAGCGCTGCATTTAAAGAGCTAATAAAATATTTTGACTCAAGATCAATATTTTATGTCTAATTATTTACTTATGTGGCAAGTGGCTGTGTTATAAGCGGGGTAATGTACATCCAGCGGGTTGTTATCGCGGAATAAACACATTCAGGCTGATGCAAGACCTGTTGTTGTTTATTCTGCGATAACCGGCTGGATGTACATTATCCCTTACACATTAAATAATATTATTTGTCTGAATTCCTGAATTCACACAGTTTTACCTTCTGGTAATTTCCTCTTGCCGGTGGCAGGCTTAGCTTTTTTACTCCTGACAGAGGAGCCTCTGCTACTGATGCCACTGACCACAGACATCGTGTCATCATCACCCCCCGCCTGCAGTGAGTTTCTGTAAGAGATGAGCGGCAGCCAGCAGTCTTCTCTCTGCAGGGCCATCTGAAATGTCATGAAGCGCTCCAAATACATGTGGCTTTGGGAAAAAGAAAAAGAGGACCAACATTAGATTCAACAGCTAATGAATGCTCCACCAAGTCCCATTACGCAGCTTCTCATATGCTGAGGTCAATAAACGGTTCCTTACACAGTCCGCTTGTCCTGACGCATGAGTTTGGATGAGAACTCGCTGAGAATGTCGAGAAAAGCCAGGTTGAGGGGAGGATGTCCCTCACCCTGAGGATTGGGCTCTTTGAAGGCAAACTCAATGCCGTCCCTTTAGACAAAAAGGCAACATGGGGTGTAAACATGTGATGTAACTCCTCACAAAGTTTTTTTTTTTCACCCAAGAGAAACAGAATGGAATCTTACTTGTGTAACATGGCGATCGCCTCTCTAGTCTTGAGCTGATCTAGACCAAAAGTCAATGAGAAGCGCCGAGCGAGCTCTTTAATGCCGCAGAAAGATGAGGATGAACGGTCAAAGCTGGGTCCCAGATCTGACAGCATCTCGTTGAAGAGCTGCACAAAGCAGAAGGAAAAAATGTGAACAACCGGCAAAACAAAACCCGGTTTGATGGAAGATACAAAACATTTCCACTGACCTGCTGTAAACTCAGAATGAGAGTCTTTGCACATTGGATTTTGTCAATCTGTCTTGTCTTGCTCATAGTTTCCTTGATGATATCACCATAGTCATTGTAATACTAGACAGGAAACAGAAAAAACTGTGTTTTAGTGAACATTAAAGGAAATTATTGAACTAAAAATGCATATTTAACAATGAAAAAAACTCACCCTCATGTATTGCTTAAAAATATCTGCACCAGTGTTCATCTCAACTACATTGTAGATAATGAGTTTGCAGTATGCAGCCAACAGATTCCGCCTCTTGTGCAAAGCTTCAATTTTTCCAGCTTCATCATCCTGCTGTCCATCTGATAGAAAATAAAGACAGACTTTAAATGATGCTCATAAATGTGACTATGAGCAGCTTGAACAACAAGGAAAACTGCTGCCCTCTAGTGGTCACTTTGAAACCTGACTCCAGTTGATTTTTCCAAACAACTCTCCTTTTAAACTAGTCAGTCTACTTCAGCTAAAGCTCAGTGCACAGCAGGATTAAGTGTTGCTAGAGTCTCTAATCTCTAAATCAATTAAACGCTCCTAAAGCCAATTTCCTTTGTGTTGTCTTAGTGTTAGAATTCAACATTAAACAGCCAGGGGCGCTAAATCCATTCAGCAAAGCCTGTTAAAGTCGTTACGCTATTAGCAGTGATGGACCTGTGCTGTTGCTGTCTTCATCCTGGTCAATGAAGACGTGGTCCAGGATGAAATTGAGAAGCTCGGACTGCAGGGACGCCTCAGATGTGTATACTAGGGGCTCAAGAGCTTCCCTCCCCCCTGAGATGATCTGATGGCTAAAGATCAGCAGCAGGTCACAGAGGATGGTGAAGGCCTGAGGGAGAACATACAGTCAAGGTACAATCTGGTTGTGGCATGAGGGATAATGACTTCTTGTGACCTTTGATATGGACCTGCTCTTTGACGGCAGTGTTGACGCTGGTTAGGTAACGCTGGCACATTAGACAAAACGCCCTCATCTGCTTCCTCAGAGTCAACATGTCCTCCTACAGAGACCAAATGTATTGTTGACATCCAACAAACAACAGTAAACAAGCGAGAAGTATGAATGCATACAAATCATATGAATGGGAGCTACCTTTTTAGAAGTACCCTCAGAGACCTTGGCTAAGCTCCAGAGAATGACGTAATGTGTGCACTGCAGTGCGTGAATGACAATCTGAGAAGTCCAGAGACAGTAACGTTACCAAACAATCATGAAGCAAAAGCAAAGTTTCAACTGAATTCAAGGTGTTATTTCTATGGGGATGCATTTATTTATTTAAAAAACAAATAAATAAGCAAAAAGAGGTAATTGTGAGATAAAGTTTTACATAAGAAATAACATCACACTTAATTATTAAGAATTCATTGATTCTACGTCTTTGTTCCAGGGGAACCCCTGACATAATTAAAATATTTAATGCACTTCATGTTAATAAATAAGAATGGAATATATTTTCTTTCTCTTTGTATTTTTATATCAATATGGTGCAAGATTATCCTTATTCAAATCAATGTGATAAACAATTTAGGTTAAAAGTAATCTAAAAAGTAATCAAAATGAGTAATCTAGATTACTAACTACAACTTTTGTCATGTAATTTGGAATCAGTAACTGACTA
Organism: Chanodichthys erythropterus; assembly: GCF_024489055.1. Classification (NCBI taxonomy): domain Eukaryota; kingdom Metazoa; phylum Chordata; class Actinopteri; order Cypriniformes; family Xenocyprididae; genus Chanodichthys; species Chanodichthys erythropterus. The sequence continues at coordinate 6,661,927 of NC_090221.1, read as the reverse complement.
CAATTTGTAAGTAATATAAAAGTTATAGTGGCAATTACAAAAAAAGTGTTAAGTCTAGCCCAGTCAGGCACTACTTTAACATACACCCGACATTAAAACGTACCTGCTCAGGCATGTCTCCATTTTCAATACCAGTGTTCAATAACTTGTAGTTGCTGGTGAAGAGGTCCCATTTCGAGAGATCATGAGCACTAAAACATACATAGGGATGAAAGGGGTTTAGAAAAGTAAATAAATGACAGCCTTTGCCCATAAAGTGATCATCTGTTAAAGACAAACACTATATGACGATACAGGAAAGCCTTACTTGTGGAAAGCTGTGATCCTCTTCAGTGTGGACAGAACTTGGTAAGCATCGTCTTCATCTGGGTCTTCACCCTGTGAAGGAAACAAGCTGCTAATGAGAAGACAACAACTTTCTGAGCTTCTGAGCTCAGAGGAAAATAGTTTGGACTGAGTACTAAGGATGTGTAAAATTATTTTTTCATAACTGACTAGTCAGACTAGTTCAATGCTCTGTCTTATGGAAGCCCAGAAGGCTATTTTACATCACATGCACGAAACCCTGATCAGATGCATTTCTTAGGGCTGCTCAGTGCTCACAAAAGATACAGTCTTGTGATAAAAAAAACATCTAGTTGTGAATGTTGTTATAAATTGAATTTGAAATATTTTAACATATTATACACATGCATTTACACGCAGTGTAAATATATCTGTGCTAAAAGTATTCTTAGCCTCCAACTCTACCACTGGTGAGTAAAATTGACCAATTATATTAGATTTTACTAACTATTACTCAGACATTTTGAGATGCAACACATACTACGGACCAGAGCATGACTGCTAAAAAATATTAACAATTATGGGGGGAAAAATCTTAATAAACTAGTGCACTTCACTAATGAACTTGTTACATTGGAAATGAAGGCCAGACCATCCCCAAAGAGGCCTCCAGAAAAACAGACAACACAAGCAGAGCACAAATACAATACTCTTTCCAAACTTTTGTTCCTATGCAAACACAGAAAAACATCTAAGTGCTCCTGAATCTCCACCCTGAGCCGCCCACTGTCCTCACCTCCTGCAGGAAGTCCTCCAGAAGCTTATTGAACTTGTCCACTTGCTCATCTAAGAGCTGGCTACGGGCAATATCCACCCGGTTAAAGATGGTGAACTCCTCGTTGCACAGGGAGTGGTAGGTTTTGGAGCAAGCCTCAAGCACATCTGTGTCTGTGTGCTTCTCCACAATCTCTCTGATTTGTCTTAACAATGAATCCAGGTGCTGCGAGGGGAAATAACGTCTTTCATTCCATGCTACACAATCAGTTTATTGTCAACAATCATTGTGCATTTATTCTGTTTAGACAACATGTGGTTCAGACCTTTTCCAAACGCCCTGTGGTGTAGATCTCCAAATCAAAAAACTGGGGCAGCTGCAGCAGATTTGTCACTTTCTCTGCATCTACAGAGTACTGTATGAAAGAAAATGTATATATCAGTTTCAGCGCTCTTTAAATAACATTTCACTTTGACTTTTAATGGACTTTAACCTTTGCAAGTAAAGCTGGCAGTGCTATAGCGAAGAGCTCCGTCATTCTCGTCCGGTCATCAAGCTGAGTCTTCTTCTCCTTCGCTGTCAGAACCTGAAAGCAGATCAAGTGAGAATTGAGAACAGCGTGTAACAGGTAACGTGTGAAAGCATGGATCGGTCATCAAGGGCTGGTCGATGCGTGTGGCATCAGGTCTTACCCTCTTGCCCGTGCCTCTGCCCACAGGAGGATGGCACTCGGCAGCCTGACGGATGGTGCACAGCATGATCTCTATAAGAGCCGTCTCCTGTCTGTCCGTCAGAGCTGGAAAACACACAAAAGGTAATTATTCTCTTACTCCCTTTGGAGCAAGTAAATTTCAGGTGGTGTGTCACCGAGTCAGACCTTCCTCTCCAGGCAGTGGCTCATCCAGCAGCAGGCTGATCATGCAATCCCAGTCCTTCAGGATCTCTGCTGCACAGTCCCACATACTGTCCACTAGGTAGGCTGCATGCTCGTGAAGCTGAGGATAAAAAACATTAGACTCATAAAATAGACTATCATGCTTCATTACTGAATTGTATTTCACTTAAGCGGTCTAGAATGGAAGAAAACAAACTCAACATGTATAGATGGGACGTGTTTGAGAAACTAGTTTTTGCAATTCTGTTTGGTGACTTTATTCGCACAGAATTTGCACCTTTTAACATGCATACTGAACTGTCTTGATTTAATGTCACATCATTTGCTATCATGTTGTTGATGTTACCTCACCTCACTCTCCAGGAAGAAAAAGACAGCGGTTTTGATGAGGTTGGCGTTCACGCTCTGTCTGCCTCGTCTCTTGGGCATGCTGTCATCTTCAGGGTCTCGATGACTGAACAGTCTGCAAACAAAGATGAAAATGTAAAACTGCTTAATTACCACGTCTATTCATTTATCTCTCTAGATATAGTTTTGTTTCAGCAGGTCAAAGACTGGGTTTATAGAAGCTTCGTGTAGATAAGAACCATGAGTAAAACTCACTTTTTAAAGAGGAACTCTCCTGCTGCCACAGCGACGGGGCGGTGGGCTGAATACACTAGGTGGTACACACTCTCACAGTCTTCTGCAGTCAGAACCTCATCACTGCTACTGCAATACCAAACAACAATAGCATATGAACATCCTGTCATACTGATTCTCACAGATAGTTCTGCCTATAGTATTTCAGGAGATCAGTCAAGTGTTGATTCAATAACTCAGATTCAGTGAGTTTATTCAGTGAATAATTTGACTGAATCGAGCCGATAACTCACGGGTTCATGAGTATTTTGAGCAATTCATTAAAAGAACTAGGTCATAAGTGTCATTTGTTTGTTAATTATACTACACCACCAATCAAAAAGTCTGGGGTTGGAAAGATTTTATTAAAAAAAAAAAAAAAAAAAAACGTTTTTGAAAGAAGTCTCATATGCTAACCAAGGCTGCATTTATTTGATTAAAAAAAAGTAATACTGTGAATTATTGTTACAATTTAAAATAACTTTTCTAATTTGATATATTTTAATAAATTAATTTGTAAATTTTAAAACGTAATTTATTCCTATGATGGCAAAGCTGAATTTTCAGCATCATTACTCCAGTCTTTAGTGCCACATGATCCTTCAGAAATCATACTAATTTGCTAATTTACTGCTCAAGAAACATTTCCTTTTTAATTAGTGTTGAAAACAGTTGTGCTAACATTTTTTTCAGGACTCATTGATGAACAAAAAGTTCAAAAGAACAGCACTTCTTTAAAATACAAATCTTTTGTAACATTATAAATGTCTTTACTGTGACTTTGTCATTCCTTTCAAAAAACAAAGATGTATTGACAATATTTTGTAACACTAAACCACAAACCCTAATAGAAATCAACTCATAACAAAAGAAACTGTGCTATAGTAGAAAGTATAACCAGGGTTTTACACGTACTGTAACACCAGCGTGAGCAGTTTTATTGCTTGCACTGCAACGTCATACTCCTTGTCCAGCGTCATAGATACAATGCGGTCCTGATGGAGACAGACAGAAAACCCCGTCATACTGACTTCAAACACTCAACAGTGAAAAAGCACATCATTTTATTTTAAAATATTGAAAAGATACATAAAAATCATTTAATTAAACTCTTAATTTCACAGGGGAGTATTTTTGATGACTCATTTCTGTGCTTGCTCTATTTTGGATGGACTTGGATGAAGCTTCCCCAGATGGTTGTCTCACCTTGAAGCGGCTGGTGAAGAGCTCCAGTTTGGCGTTGAGCTCGCGGTTATAGTACAGCCCCTGCAGAGCTGTGAGACACTTCAGACGCACCTCACCTTGCTGAGAGAGAGAGAGAGAGAGAGAGAGAGAGAGGGGAAGAGAGTAACAATTTTGTTCAAATTCCAGATATGTGTCGTGACTAACTCCATCTGACACTATATTTAGGGATTAAAGAATAAAAAAAGAAAAATGGTTGAATTCTCACCTTGTCGTGCATGGTCCAGCCCACATACTTAAGATAGCTGTCATTAAGAAATGCATCACTGTACATTTTCATCCACACGCCGATCTCCTCTATGCAGATTGCCCGGATCTCTGCTATTGCATCACTGAGGAGGAATAACATAAGCACTTAAGCCCACAGACACCCACGGGAACACAGAGTATTATTGAGTAATCACTAGAGTGGTAATTGATGATGACAGTATGTGCTGGTAGAAAATCAACGCTTATGAGTGTGCATACCGATATCGGTGAACAAAGACACCCTTGAAAATGGCATTCATCATGTTTTCAATTTCATCTTGATTTTCTTGTAACTGTAAAGAAAAAAAAAAGTGAATTATTCAATCAGTCAGGGCATGACAGTAACATGCATTACTAGTCAAATGTGTGTGTATGTATGTATGTATGTATGTATGTATGTATGTATGTATGTGTGTGTGTGTGTGTGTGTGTGTGTGTGTGTGTGTGTGTGTGTGTGTGTGTATGTGTATATATTATATATATATATATATATATATATATATATAAATAAATAATGGCGTGCGGTTGCTTCAAACAATCATTCAATGTAAATTGTGATCATCGTTATTAATAAACTGCAATTACATGGGAATAATCAACAATTATGTTTTGTCATAATCGTGCCATATATATATGAGCTTCTATTAAAATCACTGCGCTTTCTCTTGACTCCCTCTTGCTTTTCTTTTTTTTTTTTATCTGATTTGGATTAACTTCACATCTCTCTCTCTTTTCAGGGTTATGGGCTCCGCAATATGTGATTCATTAAGTATTTCCCATGCTTATTATATATGCCCATGGCCTCAATATGGAATTAAATTATTTATAAATAAGACAAAACAACTAAAAGTGAACTTCATATTTTAATTCAAAATTTAAGAACCAGCAGTCTTGAAAAACCTGGATATATGAGGTAGACCACTTTTAAAAGTGTCATTTCTAGACATTTTTATAAAGTTTTTTTTTCTAGTCATGCCATTCTCTGAAAGATATTGGGCAGAAAAAAAAGCCCTTATCCAGTCATTAGTTAAAAAAAAAAGTAAATTAAAAATGAAAAAAAGTTTAGGAAAAAAAGCAGTCAAAAAGGCTGAGAACCACTGCTATCTGTTACTACAGAAATCAATTTTGATTCATACAAAAAATTACAAGCTATGAGGTGATTGACATATGCTTGCGCTTTAATGACTTCACCTTTAAGTGTTCTTCTGAACATATCTAAATCAAGAGCATGCCACAGATGCTGTCAACAGAGCTTAACCCAGAATATCCCTCTAAACTACAACTCATGTTATGAGTGTCCACGTGGTTTAACTCAATACTATCAAGACATCAATAAAACCTCAAACTCACAAACGCAGATGGCATAACAGCAGGGTGTGTTATTACATAACCCTGTTCATTTACAGCACCAGTTAAATACAGTTTTCATACTCATGACCATTCAGGCGAGTTCTAACCCCACGGGTGCTGACAGAGCGAGAGCACTGTGGGTAACCTGACAACCCACAATAACACAGAGTTCTCATTAGAATCAGATCCTTTTTAAATTACTTTATCCGTGTTTACGCAGCTTTAAAGTGGAGGGAAAGAGTACAGATGAAATGTGCTCAATGTTTGGTTGGTCGTGTGTTTTTGTGGCTGTTGGCCAACAGAGGCGTAGGTGTTGGGAAGGAAAGCAGCAAACACTGCAGTGACCTGGCAGCCTCACGCAAAGGGAAGTGAGTCTCCACAGGGAAGAGTGAAGAAATCTCTGTGCCTCTGAAAGCCTCATTTATTCACTCTGCCCCTTTCACTTTCAGCTTTTCTGGTTGCTCTAAGATGATGACAACATGCCCAATTTATTTAGAAGCGTGCAAAATCTCCATCCTGGGTCCAGAGGACACTCACCTCCTTGCGTTTCTGAAGCAGAAGCTCTAGTCTGTCATTGGCCCTCTTGCCGATCATCTTGTTCCTTTCTGCTTCATATTGCCGCTGAGTGTTGTCCATGTTGATGCTGAGGTTCAGTGCTACATTCACGAGGGCTGTCATCAGCTTCATAGCTTTGGGAAAAACAACATAGCATCTTGATACTTATTTGGACCAATCAAAACAAAAAAAATTCTGATTTATAGAGTAGCAGAGATACTGACCTGCCAGTGTGCTGGTGTGTCTGAAGGCGCGGACTTGAGAGTCTGAGAGGCCGGTGAGCAGTGAGATGACCGTGTCCATCATGTATTCATCATAGATGATGCTGTACTGACATTGCCGCACTAACACGCCGATAAACTCACAGAAACTAGACTTGAACTTCTTCCACTGCGGCCCGGCCATTGTGAGCGGGTAATCGCCGCTGTCCTGCAAGAACATCAACTCTCACTGCTTAGTGTGGGCACAAAATAATTCATAAAAGTTCAGTATGTAGTGGGTGAGGAGAGTCATGTTTAGAGTTGGAGAGTAAAGATTACCTCATCAAACTCTTCTGTCATCTTCCTGATGATCTCAGAGTTTTGCATGTTGCGGAACATCTCACCAGTGACAACACCTGCAGAAATGTTTGGTATTTTTGAAAAAGTAATTACATTATGAAACAAAATTGATATGATCTTAAGTTTAAACTTAGCTCCGGTCAGGACTTAAAAGCCTGGTTTTACAGACTGGGCTTATATTAAGCCAGGATTAGGCCTTATTTCAATTAGGACATTTTAAATGTGCCTTAGATGAAATGTGTGTCTTGAGACAAAACAATGAAACTGACATAATTAAAAGATCAATTATAAAAGATCATCGCTAAAAGTAAAATTCATTATTCACTTTTTTTATATTTAGCAGAATGTCCATTCTTGTTTTCCATTTAATGAAACTTAAGGCTGTTCCCACCAAGAATGGCAACTATAAAAATAACCATAATGCTAATTATATTCACATTCACTCCAAGTGCATGCTGCAATTTTGTTGTCTGCTGCTTTAAATGATTCCAATAGGCTGTCAGTCTTTATTGTTCATCAAAAAATTGTTCTAATATAGTTGTGGTGTGGACTTCCTTATTCTCATAGTACTAGAATGATTATTAAAACTTAATAGTTGTAGTTATTGTTATAGATATTGTCCTTTATATAAACTGCCTATAACTGTCAATCAAAATTTCAGGTTTTTAATGACCAAGGTCTTAATGACCTCTTCTCAACACAAAACCACCATATGGTTCAAGATAGTTTGGAATATAACACTATTTTTGTGATGGTTTATGTCCACTTTGGAGTTTAAAGGGTTTGTTCACCCAAAAATGAAAATTGTGTCAATAATTTCTCACCCTCATGTGGTTCCACACCCGTAAGACCTTTGTTCCATCTTCACAACACAAATTAAGATATTTTTGATGAAATCTGAGAGGTATATAACTCCAGAGACAGCAATTTAATCGGCTCTTTCAATGTCCAGAAAGGTACTAAAGACATTGTTAAAACAGTCGAGGTGACTGCAGTGGTTCAACCTTAATTTTAGGAAGTGACGAGAATACTTTGTGCGCAAAAACCCAAATATCTTTATTCAACAATCTCTTCTCTTCCCTGTCATTATCCTTATGCAGGTGACGCAGTAAGCACAGTGAAGGCTTCCATGTTTATGTGAGAATGCTGGCTCAGTATTGGCCAAAGCTGTCTGTGTTCTGACGAAGAACCTTGGAGTGCTGGACATAAACAATGTATGACAATGACAAAGAAGAGAAGATAATGTTGAATAAAGACGTTATTTTTGTGCACAAAAAGTATTCTCGTCGCTTTATAACATTAAGGTTGAACCACTGTAGTCAAGTCGACTGTTTTAACAATGTCTTTAGTACCTTTCTGGACATATGCCTCTCGGATTTCATCAAAAATATCTTAATTTGTGTTCCGAAGCTGAACGAAGGTCTTACAGGTGTGGAATGACATGAGTGTGAATAATTAATGACAATTTTCATTTTTGGGTGAACTAAGCCTTTTATAACTCCTGTGCCCATTCACTTTCATTATATGGAAGAGAGCACAGTGAACATTCTTCTTTTTTCTGTTCCAAGAAAAAAGTAATAAAGGTCGGAATAAAATGAGGTTGAGTAAATGAAAACAGAATCTTCATTTTGGGTGAACTATCCCTGTAACTATCATGATTCTGTCTGTCACACAACATTTACCATCTCTGAGCTCAAACCAGATCACATGAGGAATGACATTCAAACCTTTGCAGCCAGAGCACTGGATGAAAAAATTGATCAAGTCTAGAAGTGCGACGTCTCTGTCATGTTTATAGGACTCGATCCAGTCATCAACGACCGACTGCAAAACAGGAGAGCAGAAATATTGCAAAGGTCAAAATCTGCTCGACTACACAGTGGTACATCTGTCTGCATATTCTCCTGCCAACACTCCAGAAGCCACAAACCCACATGAGGGAATTTAAGATGTGAATGCCAGAGCGTGACAGAGGGCAGTGTAAAATCCGGTAATATGCTCACTGACCTGCATGGCACTCTTCCCCAGCCTGACCACTTCAAAAAGCATGACATTTTCCATGCCGTTTTCCTGGTGGTGACCGTTCATGCGTCCAGCTCCTTTCCCCGCTCCTTTCCCCTTCTCTCCAGGGCCCTTCTTTCCTTTCTTCGCCTGAAGCAGAGTGACATTACAGGTCAACAGTAAAGAACTGGATCAAACTCTTCACAGTGGCTGGAGGTCTGGATGACGTCCACAACAAATACACTTCCTAAGTTGCAAATATCATGCGCAAATTGTTTGCGATGAATTTTACCCTTTTAAATGACCTGACCGATATATAACAAACAGCTGGTGCTTGTAAAGATGCTTAATTCAATTATTTAAGTTAAGGTAAAAAATAAAGCAATTTGTTTATTGGCCGAAACATGGTTAACTCATCATTCAGTTTAAGTCACAATCTTAAGTTAGGAAAAGTTCATGATCCCTGGCCAATTATTAGCTCCAGAACCATTTCAGTGTAAAAGGGGTAAAAGGCCATTTAAAGGAACCTTGTGAAATCTTGCAAAGACTCTCGATAATCAAAAATGTCAGAGTGCACATATACCTTGCCCTTCCCAGTGAAGACATTCCTCCCATCAGGATCATCGAAATCAGTGTCTGATGAGAATCGGGTGTCAGTGTCCCTATTCACACAAACAGATCAATGTCATCAGAGTGAGGGAGAATGTGTGAGCGCATGCATACATTACTCGTGTGTTTCTGTACTCACTGAGGGTAATGAAACTCTGTTTGTAATTCCGGTGCGGCTATCATTTCTTTAACATCTTCTGGTCCACTTCAACTTGTCAAGGGCTTTGTCTTTATACACACAGGGCAACAGCAGGTACTTTTGTCTCATAAACCTAAAACACACAAAATGGGAGAAAAACAATAGTAAGGCGTTTTGTCCTTATGTGTTGAGGTTAAAAACAAGCACACCTACATCTGTAATCTATGAATCCTTGCTCAATATTATAAAACTCAACAAATCGACTGTTTTTGAATTCATTTCTTTAATTGTTGGTCTATATTTATGCACGTCAGTGGACAATTTATCGTTTTTGTTTTTTTCGTTTTTTCAACCATATGAGTCACATTGCTACATTAATGCAAACTGAATGTCATAGTGTGTACGGTGTTGACAAACTCTTTTGCATGTAAAAATGGACATTCCCAAAAAACTCTCCTCCGGATTCACAAACATCAGATTTGATAGTTAAACGCATGTATGTTAATGAATTCCAATAATCTGTAAATAGGCCGTACTTGCACGCCCATTTATAATTAGCATAAACCCCGGCCATTTGTTACAACTACATTAATTATGTGTCCAGGAACACTGTTGAATTTTCTGGACTTCGTTCTCCTGTTTGTCTCCAGTATATTGTATAAATGCAAAAGAGACTAATTGGCCATATGCCAAACAAAATATAATTAGGGGTTGACCAAAGCGTTTTTTTGCCAGGTGAAAATGCCAGGCAGTCTTCTGAAAATGCCCAGCTGGGGGCGCTTGGGAGCGCTTTGGAGGAGCAGCGTTTTTTTCCCAGCTGAAATGCTTTGGTTGCTATGAAACAGAATATCTGTGGAAGTAATGTGTTACTAGTACCTGATTTCACAGATAGTTTGTTTTATCAGCAACGAAATTAACTTCTCCACTGTTATACAGTTATGTGCATATAAGTAGGATGTTACGTTTGGTCGATCAGCTATTTGTCCCACCCCTCATTCACTGTGATTGGATGACTGGTTAAAAAGTGAAGTAAAAAAGTGTGAGCTTTACCCACAGAGCATTGAGCATTGTTCAACTCTTCAGAGCTTGAGTTGAAGCCGCTTCTTCAAGCCCCTCTAATACAAACAGCATGTAAAGTACATTTAACCTAAATAGTTAAAGATTACCTAAATGGGCAAACAAACTCGTAGTATTATCAAAATGCAGTCATCAGTTTGCCTAAAAGAACACAAAACGTTCAGATATTATATGCAACATTTACACATGGTAGGGAGCAGGTGTAAAAAATTCATACCAACTAACAAATTACGACCACTTTCATGAATCTGACTATTTAACATCAGAGTGGCTTTACAAACAAAATGAGTTCTGCTTGTGTTTCCTGAATGAAGCTCATTGTGTTTTCATAATAGTGAATAATAATAGTGAATCCTTGCTGTCACTTCTAAGTATTCATGCTCATCTTTATCCAGAAACTATGTCATAATGGTTCAGTGCAACAGTACATGTGGACTACTAAAATTAAAATGGCTCCAAAAACACTTACAGTTTTAATGTCTACAACTTCAAACAGTCTGTCACTGCAGCTAGGCAGAATAAATGCAGTTATATTGTAGCCACAAGGGGGCAATATGGCACCATATGTGACTCCTGAGCTGATCACTCAGACAGACTCTTTCAGTCAGCATGAAGAAACCTTGAGTGAAAGCAGCAGGGCAGGCCACTGCTCCTCTTTAAAAAGAAATAGCACCATTTAAATAATAACAATAACAATAGTAATAGTAAAGCAGATATTTTACCTTTAATGATATATCTTTTTTCAATTTCACAACTTAAGTATAAAATCTTCATATTTTCATATCTTCTTTATGATTTTTAAAAGCACACTTTCACTAAAAACAAAGATATAGACCATATTTTCTACAAGAGGGATTCAGACCAGCACATGACACACAAAACCTTTTCTGACAATGATGTTACAGTGAAAAATGAAAAATCTGTCATCGTTTACTCTCCCATGTTGTTTCAACAAACCTGTATGACTCTTTATTCTGTGGAAAATAAAAGAAGACATTCTTCAAAATGTCTTTAAAGTGTTTTTATCCATACAATAGAAGTCAATGGACTCCAAAATTGGTTGGTTACCAACACTCTTCAAACGCCTTTTTTGTTCCACAACATAAAGTCGCACTGGTTTGTAACAACATTTGACATTGCTAAAACCAGTTATTCTTTACATAAAACAAACCCTTGACAAGCCCTTTAACTTCTACAGCAGAGGAGAGAGATATCAGAGCAATGTGACAATGTCACAGCTCTGTAATGAAACATGCTTGAAGTCAAAACCACCTGTTCACGTACACAACACCACACTGTAATAAGCAATTAATGACTACCATAATTATCCTTAAAAGTCTTCATGAAATGGTTGTTTCCTCCTGAAACAGGCTGTTGGGCCAGGACATACTGAATGGCACACTTGTAAATAACCAACCGACAGCCTTTAGTTTACATCACAGTCAAGAACAAGATTTGCTATTGCTAGTCAAACACAGACGGTATTAGAGAAAGAGTCATGAGATCATTTCAATTAACAAAATTCATCAGCGCACAATGAGCATTTCCTGTACACTCCTGTTCATCCATCACCGCTCAAACAATCAGTCACGCCCTAAACTCACACCTTGGGTTGAGATGTTTCAAAGCCACTGCACCTTATTAACTTCCATGGCAATCAACCCAACATACAACTTATATTTGCTTGTTAAGCTGGGGCAGGAGATGTCCTACACACAACTTTACACTGAAACTTAAAGAAAGCATAAAATGAACAGTCATTTTCCTTCATGGACAAAGCATGTAAAAAAAAGCGTACAAATTCTCTCACTACAGACTAGGTATGAATTATTGAATTAAGCATTTTTCCCAAAATTCAAGATGTGGGTTGTGTGCTTCAGGGTATGCTCGAGGGCCAGCTAATAGTGACAACAAGTTTTACCACTAACTGAAGGAAATACTAATATGAGTTCTATTAAATAGAGCGCAACAGTTCCCTTCCACTTTTTCAGCGGCACTGGTTCCGGAATTGGAATGTCAATTTACATTAATTCCCATAATCGATTGTTTTTTTAAATTAATAATTTAATAGTTAACCTTAACCTCTTAAATCCGAAGCAGGGGCACTACCAAGTTATCATGTTACTTACCACTTGCTTATCTAACACAAAATGTTTTAAAGCTTAGCTTTACAGTGAATATAGGGAATATGACCATCACTTAACAAGTGCTTTTAAAATTGCTGACATATTAGAAGTGCTCTATTTTCATAGCATGAAAAAATAACTGCTTTGCATGAAAATGTGATCTGTAAAATATAGTACATAACAGACGTGTGTCAAGTATGGATGAAAGGTCTCAACTAGCAGAATACAAAAAGCATAATTGTTCCAGTTAAAGAGCAAACTATACCAAGCATTTGTATGAAAAAGCACAGACGACGCATGTGTAAACAGTATACACAATGCTTTTGGCTTGTAACTTCACTAAACATTAGTAAACCACAGCAGATTGCATGTCTTTATTTAGGACAGGTGGTCTCTCGAATGAGCCCAAACAACTTACAACACTGCATAGTATTGTTGTCAAAAGTACTGACTTCGGTACCAAGTCGTTACTGAAATTTTAAAAACGCTTTGAGCACTGTTGAGTGAATTCCTGAATTCGTAAACACCTCTGATTAGCCTTTGTGTTCACACACTCAACATATATGTCTGTGATTGTCAAAAATGAAGGAAGTGTTTGAATTTGAAAGTGTTTTGAAAGTGGGAGTGTTTGAAAGCAGGCCTGCTTTCAAACGCTCCCATGTGTATCTGTGCAAGCGCTATGTGAAAAGCATCAAAGATGTCTATTTACAACATGTTACAATTGAGCGTTGATAATTGTAGCCTATCACAGACATATCTGATGAGCGTGTGAACACAATGGCCAATCAGATGTTTACGAATCCGCTCAACAGCCGAATCTGTACTTTTGATAACCCTACTGCAAAAATCACAAAGTGACATGCTGACATGACATGCAGCTTGGCTAAAACCGACTTCCGGGATCTGATCATGGCATTGCAATCATGATGCAGTGTTTTCCAACATCATTTGAAAGTTCAACCAATGGAAACTGTATCTCATGTATGGTGGGTAGGGACAATGTGCAGAGACCAATCGGACACTGTTTACAGCTAGAGCATGCTTGGTTTCGTTTGAGTGCTCAGATTGACAGGTCTTGATTTACTGTGCGTCATAGGAGCGCACAGCTGAAACAGTGCTAGAAGATCATCACTCATTAACCAGGATCTTATTACTTGTGCAAAACACCACAATAAAAGTACATGGAATAAACAAGTAGTTCTTATGTTCAGTAAAAAAAATCACTTCTTTGGAGGGTTTTTTTAGACCCTTGGTTAAGGTTTGAAATGAACAGCTAGCCTACCTTATCCATTGCATAGCATGAAGACATTAATACTTTCCTTTAAAAATTACAATTACGTCATTTACGGTGCTTCACGAGAGTGGGCAGAGCTACCTAGATCTTTAGGAGCGTTTTGCTTGTCTTAATTCTAATTCTAATCGGTGGAATTTTCTTTTACAGGATCATGGGTAATGTAGTTTTTCACCACGAATTCCAAAGTTAAACATGATTTTTTTAAACTAAGTTGAAATAATTCAGTCTGACATCTTCAACTTAAGTAAATACCATCGCTTAGTCTTGTAGATCACAGTAAGGTTGTCTTTAAAAAGGTTTTTAAATAATTTATGGAGAAAATTAATTTAGTTTTTACTTCCAGAACACGACTGTTGCACTCTATACTATTACTTTTTGTTTGCTGCAAATATTCTGAATATAATATTAATAACCTTTAATAATATTTATGAAGTTGTCAAAGATGATGATTTATTTAATTTACTTTAACATCTGGTAGCAGATATCCCAAAATATAGTTAGGAGTATGAGTTACATCTCTCATTTCTCCTTGCTCAGAGGACAAAAAAACAAAAAAAAAAACATGAAAGTTTACCCCCTAACCGAATTTCATTCAAAAAAAAAAAAAAAAAGTATTTCTTTAGAGACACACCTCTTGTGTGAAGAGCAGATGGCATCTGTGCTGTCACAAAAGTATTCTCATAAAAGATTTAGCAGGTTTGGCCTTTGCAATAGAAACAATATCTTCAGGCAACATTGTTGAAATAATATGTGGAATAACACTAAATGAAAAATAACCAGGAAAAATAGGTACTAGAAAACCAAAAGTGTCAAGAACTACAGATCCATGAGAGTGATACAGGCTGATCTGAGCTGTGCGCTGAAGATGCCCGCGGTTCAGTATGAAAACAAGTAGGCGTGTCTCGACGAGTCTGTCATAACGCGCTGCTTGCTGATTGGCTCTACAGATTCCACCGTTTCCAGGAAACATCTCCGAGAGCCGGAGCTTCATGTCTACCTCTGTACCCATATAAGGAAATAACACGTCCGCCCTCCTTTCTACCGCACCCAATCAGAGCTCGCCAGTAACATTTGTGGACGTAAACATGAAGAGAGAGAAGGAACCCGGCTCACCGCTGTAAAAATGACGCATTCAGACACTGCCCATTATTTCGAACAGATCATTTTTGTTTGTTTAATATATGTTCTACTAATATCCTAAATAAATGCTCCGTTTTGTAACATTCAAAAGAGCAAGTATTATAAGGTAATTATATGGCCGCAACACTTTGATTTCGGCATTATAAAGAGGTGTGGCTTTCACTATTCCAATGTGTGCGAATAAAACAAGCTTAAAATAACCGAGCACATCATCACAAAAAGATATTCCTCTCTGAACCAAATAAAGGGCAAAGCGTGTGCCGAGAACGTAAGATAAGTTATGTAATACCCAGCAAGTAAGAATAAGCAGCATATATGCAATAAACCTCCATGTTCTTTTTCAGAATGTTCGGGGAGAAGGCGGGAATTCGAAAGCGATAGCATCATCATCAACAATGCGTTCGAAGGAAAAGTGGCGCCAAATCACGTTTCCATCCACAGCCATTGTGACTTTTACACACACACGGATGACAGTGACAGCACAGCCCAAAACTAACACTGCACCATTATTTCATCCCATGCTTTCCGGTTCCTGTGCGCTACACCAATATGTGGACGGATCAGCGGTGTAAATATTCTTTAACCCTCTATGGTACGCAATATGAGGTCAATGAGGAAAAAAAATATATTTTTGTTGTTTTCCCTGGTTAAAATTGGACACTTTAACAATATCAATAAACATATTCATATATTTTTAATTTATTTATTTTTAGTTATATAAGATAAGTTTGTTGCCTCAAGGCAACATTGTACCACAATGGAAAAATTGAAACATTTGGCATTTTCATGTAGAAAAAAGAATTTGTTGTATTTATTGAAACATCAATTTCTTTAACTAGACACTTGAACAAATGTATCCAGTTTGTAATGTATTAAAAGTTTCATATTTAATAAAAAGTATCCCTCACAGATTGTCACTATATTTCATCTTCCTCATCACAGTATGACCGCTCATCCTCACCCTCACCGACTGCCAGTGCTACGTGTGTTTTATACCTTTTTGAAGTGCTACAGAAAATGTGCAGATCATAATATATTCATAAATAGTATGTGAATGACTTTTCTTATAAGTGCATTACAAAATATTTTAACTCTTTTCCTTACAAATATAATGCATTTGTATTCAAACCTATCATGCCTGTATGGCCTTATGCGATTCCATTACGGTACAATGTTGCCTTGAGGCAACACACAGTTTTTTGTTATTTTCTCTAAAACATTTGATGATATATAATGTAAAGTTCTTGAAAATACTTATTTACTTGCCAGTGAAGGTGACTCGTATTTTTGTGGGTGATTAAACGGATCCAAACAAGTGAAAAAAAGCACTTTTCATTGGAGAAAATATGGAGCCATGTGATGTGCTGAAACAGGACACAAAATGGACCCCTGTGGGTCATGTTTTGCACTTTTATTGATTAGTATTTGAGTTATTCTGTCCTGAGATACGTTTGATCAATCAATTGGTGCCTTATTTTATTAAAAACAAACTAAAATAGACCATGTTGCCTGGAGGCAACACCATACCATAGAGGGTTAAGGAAGTATAGACTTCCTTTTTATCATATACCGAGCATCTAAAACAACTGGTTTTCACACTGGACACCAAGCCAGTCTAACAAAACATGCTTAAAATCAAACACTGGGATGTATATTGCAATAAAGTGCACATAATGCAAATAATGCATATGATGATGTCAGTTTTCTTATTCATCTTAACGCATATAGTGTATTAGCCATTTTACCAAGTGACAGATGAATTTGCGCCAAAATACCGTAAAGTTTGATTGGGCACACGGCCTCTGACGTCAACAACAAAAGATATGGGAAGTGTCTTTTCCCCCCTTTTAAAAGTTGATCAGCAAATTTATTTTGCTGTCGCACATAAGCACTATTACAGTTTTAATCTAGCATTATTTTAACACCCTATCACAACATAAGTGAGACCCGTTTTGTGGCACGACCCACTGGTTCACAGAAGTGAGAAATAATGTGATCTACTAATGTATGGAGCTAGTATGTGAAGTTGAGTGCTGACTGCTGAGATCAGGCGGACGCTCGCAAACTCCTCCTCAACACGATATTACTTCATTACTCGCTGTGTTTTACGCATAACGCACAATTATCAACGTTAAACGACGAACTTATTAGCGCAAATGCAGACTACAGTCGCGAAATCGCACGATAATTTGACAGAACGACTGAAAATACGATCAGAAGGGGGAAAAATCTCCATCTTGAAGTCGATCCAGCACAGCTGTTTTCGGGATTCTCCATTTTGGCTCCGCTCGTTTCCAGTCATTATGCACGCGCATCTACCACACGCGTACATAAAACGCGTAAAAATAGGCAGCGAGTGTGTTTAACATTGACAGTTTGGTAAAATTAGCATAATATGTGCGACATCAGCTTTTCCATCTCGGAAAGAGGGGGAAAACATCGCGTCCTCGTCCTCCATCTTGCCTCTCAATTTGTGTTCCTGACTGTGCAGGGTAAGGTTAGCCCGCTAGCTAACTGTTTACCAATGAAAGACCATACAATACATACAATATATTCATTCGCGAAGCATAGTAGGCTTGTTTAAATTCCTAATGAGGCATGCGAGGTGGTTTTTATTAATTAAATACGACAACGGAAGCACGGCGGCTCGTTTCGGATCCTGTCCCTCGCTTATCAGGCTAGCGCGGCTAACACATCATCCAAATAACCCTAAAGCCACTAATTTCTATAAATCTCTCCGCCATTTTACCACTTACCCGATCGTCAGGGTCGATTCCGGGTTGTTTATAAGGACTTCTTGAAGGGCTAGATGGAATCCAGAGGCTTTAAAGTGCGTATTCGCGGCTATTTCATGGATGTAGTTTGAAAGTGGCGGTCAGAGGCGGTTTTGGACACGCTCTTACCCCGCTTGCTCCGTTCGGTTTGTTGTTCCGATCACTCAGAGAGAAACTGCTGGTGTAGAGCTGCCACCTGGTGCTCAGTGGAGAGATTGCAGTGAGCTCGAGGCCCTTTAGTGGTCGAGGCCCTTGGGTGCAAATGCTCAGTACAGTATACGTTACAAGCAAGTGTCAGAAATGATGTATATTATTGTTATGGGACAGTATTTACCCACTATTGTCTTTAATAGGCATTTTATAAGGGCACTTTTTTGTATTCATACATATATCTGTAGATTTATATTTTATTTTTTAAATCAACACATAGGGCTGTCAATTATAAAAAAGTATTGTAATGCACATGGTATCATAACACAAATACATTTATATAAATGTTTTAATAATTTAAAAAAAAAGCTACAAGTAACTAAATTTTGCAGAAACACTTACTAAATATATAATTAAATGTGTAAAATGAATTCTATTAATTGTCAAGCAGGCATAAATGATGAGCCCTATGGAAATAATGTTTTGATATCTAATCAAGTAAATTGTAAGCATAACAGCTTTTAACCTCACATTTCCATTTTATCAATTTTAAAGGTTTAGTTCACTTTCAAATTAACATTTCTTGATAATTTACTCACCCCCATGTCATCCAAGATGTTCATGTCTTTCTTTCTTCAGTCGAAAAGAAATTAAGGTTTTTGATGAAAACATTACAGGATTTTTCTCCATATAGTGGACTTCAATGGAGCCCAAACGGTTGAAGGTCAAAATTACAGTTTCATTGCAGCTTCAATGCATTCTACACAATCCCAGACGAGGAATAAAGGTCTTATTTAGAGAAACCATCACTCATTTTCTTAAAAATAAAAAAATTATATACGTTTTAACAATAAATGCTCATCTTGAACAAAGTTTGAACTAATTGTTATATACTTGCACTAGCATATTGTATATGACAATTTAGTTCAAAGTTTAACCTGTGGAGGGCAGTAATACACTTAGCAGTGTCTACACTTCTGGAATTCTAATAAAGAAGAAGAGAGCTAGTTCAAGATGAGCATTTATTGTTAAAATGTATATAAATGTATAATTTTCTTTAGAAAATTAGTGAAGACCCTTATTCCTCATCTGGGATCCCTGTAAACTGTAATTTTGACCTTTAACCGTTTGGACTCCATTGAAGTCCACTATATGGAGAATCCTTGAATGTTTTCATCAAAAACCTTAATTTCTTTTCGACTGAAGAAAGACATGAACATCTTGGATGACATGGGGGTGAGTAAATTATCAGGGAATTTTAATTTGAAAGTGAACAAATCTTTTAAATGTGATGGATGAAACAGAGGAAAAAAGATCCATTGTGAATTCCACTTTATTAGCATTGCCATTTATAATACAGTCATTATTAAAATAATTATGAGAACAGAAATGTATCATAAGGAAAACACGTTTTGACTGGTAAAGTTTAGTCAATCTTTATAACATAATTAAAAGTCTCACGCAATCATTATTTTATAAGAAATAAAAGAGCAAATATAAGGTACACTGTAAAACATGATTGTCAAATTAATAAACAGAATGAAAAGTTTTCTACATGAAAGGCACTATGGTAGTTAATATCAATCTTTGTGTATTTGATGGAAGCAGCCATATTGGGGGGAATAAGAGGTATATATAATAATAAAGTCTTCCCCTGCAATATATTACAAGTTAAATTATGTAGTGTGTCCCTGTCTTCATTAAAAGCAAACATACAGCATGTTCTTTTCAGATCTTGATGAAAAAATAAAACAATATTTTATCAGAGTTCAGTACATCTAAAGATATATACAAACACAGCTTAATTAAAATTGTACACATCTATGTGGAATTATAGGAATGGTTATATTCTGCCACTTTCAATGCACATCCCTGTTTCATTTGGAGTGCTGGTTTCTTTGTCTTTTAGGCATTGTAGGTCTTTATCTTCTGCGTGATGGTGGCACAGCAGATGGGACACTTGTTCAGGGGTTCTGAACATTTTTGACAAGTGACGAGGTGTCCACAGGGAATAAAGACAATGTTAATGTCACTGTCCATGCAGACTTTACAGAGTTTCTCCCTCTGGAGTTTCTCAAGTTTCTTCATGGGGTCATCTGCAGAAATGATGTAAGAAACCAATACAATGTTAAAAACAACAGAAATAGTAGAGTGGAGGAATGAAAAATAAGTATTAATAGCAACAACAACAATTGATTTTTTTTTTATTATATGATTTTCAAAAGTTGTCAAGTTGTGAATCTACACACAGTTTAGCATGTTATTTATAAGAGTAGGATTAAAAAAGTTTCAATAGTTGCATTGTGTGATATATATATATGTATGAAGACTTCAGATGCAAAAGCCTCTAAGTGCCATCTGAAATTTTCTTCTAAAATTATTTTTATCAATGTCGTATGTTTATGTTCAGTTATTTCAGTTTAAAGACAATGAAAAGGACCTATTAATTGCCATTAAAGTGGAATTACTGAACCTAAACATACAAGCTTGATAAAAATGCTTATTTTAGAAGAAAATCTCAGACGGCACTTAGAGGCTTTTGCATCTGAATTCTTCATATATATATATATATATATATATATATATATATATACGCACACACACTTCAAGTACTTGCATAAGTAATTCATATTGGTAATTAAAGTGTAAATACAGTTGTTGTTGTTGTTTTTTAACAAAACCTGAAACAAAGCATGGCCTTAATCTTTTTGGGAAAAAAAAGTGAATTCCACCATAGTTAAGAGTAAAAAAAAATCTAATTTTCAAAGAAAAAACATAAAACAAGCACTTGCCAGCTTTCTTGGGCACGTCACTAGCGCTTTCCTGTGCACTGATGTCTTGAATAAGGGCTTCCACTGAAGTATAGCCCTCATTGTTCTGACGTAACTTCTGCAGAATGGTGCCCTCCACTTTGATGGGGTCAAAACCCATATCTACAGCCTTCTGTGCAATCTCTGACTGTAGGACTTTCTGTGCTGCTGCAGACAAAGTACAAATCACATAAATGTCTGGTGAAGATAAAAATATAAAAAAAATAGTGGTTATTCATTGGATTTGTAAACAAATTAAACTTAAAAACCCTTACCTTGCTCATGACTCGAAAAGCCATTCTGACTTGACCTCTGTAAGTCCAAATAATAAATATGTAAGACTACCTATACAGTGCATACAATTTATCGCAGAATAAAAGGGTATTTTCAGAGGACGTTCATTATAAATTCTATCAATTCAACACATTCACTGAAGTACAAATGGTTGTGTATAAGATAGTTAATGACTCACTGAATGGGCTCCATTAGGATATCTCAGCTGTATGCTGTTGACATATTCTCCTCCTTTTTCTGCCAGAAGGAAACTGCAGCTGGGGGTCGATTATAATGATTTTACAATTAGAAAACACATTTTTCAATGCTTAACTCACATGATCTTTATCTAAAATATGCATATAAATATTGTACATTTTAAATGTGTTTTTAGATTTAAATATCAGAAAAGATGGTTACATTTACACTAAGGTCCTACTAGTTAATGCATTAAATCAATACATTTGTTAAATTATTTATTGATAAAAAAAAATAAAAGTAATAAAAATACAACTGTTCATTGTTAATTCATGTTAACCAATGTAGTTAACTAATGTTAACAAATAGAACCTTATTGTAAAATGTTCAGACAATATTATAGATTATAATTTAGCGGTTTTGGTTGACATTGAATACATTTAAGGCTTAGCCATCATATAATGCACACTAAAAGTTCATTTAAACACTTAATTTAACAACACTGTTAAAATTAAATCTTTAGCAAATCTCAAAATGAATATCCATATTTAACCATATTTTATGGTTTACCTAAAATCAATTTACTTTATTTCCAATTTTAAAAAAAAGTATAGAATTATTCTATTTAACAACTTTCAGCCAGAATTATAATATTGGTGCATTCCTACTTTTCTTGTTGCTTTTGTTTCATACTTTCATTCTAAGCAAAAGAGCAGCCTGAACATTAAGTTAAATTTGCATTTTGCATTTTACAAACGTGCCTCAAAGGCTCAAAATATGAAAAAGTAATTCACCCTGGATAGTGTTTGGCATGCTCCTCCCAAGGGTCTTCATCGGGCATCCAGTCCTTCATTCCACCTCCACATCTAAAGCAGATCACATGGTCTTGTTTTCCTATATGACAAAAAATCAGGACAGTTCGTTCACTGTGTTCCGACAGAGTGCTGCAAGGATGACGTATTTTTTTGTAGACATATTTTTTGAAAACCCAGTAATTAATCAGCATTTTAGCACTTCCGGTTCCATTGTCCTGAAGTATGGGTTTTTGGTTAAACACCTGAATTAAGGTCTGTGGTTAACACAAGCTCAACATATATTCACAATTTATTGATTCCTTGAAATACAATACATCAGTAATAACCCCCTTGTGATTTTTTTAAAGCTTTTACTTGTCTTATTAAACGCAGTTGCTAACATTTTTACATAGAGAAACATAACAGTAGTTACCTGTGCTGTAGAAACCAGCTCTGGCCAGTCTCTCAGGATCTATGGGATGTTGTCTGCCTGTGAAGCTATGAAGACGGCCCTCAAAAGTCTCCAGAGAGGCTGCACGACCATTCACCCTGGGTCTGGGTGTAGTCAGTGGTACATTGCCCACATCATGGCCCAAGATGAAGAAGCAGTTTGCGAAGTGCTTTTCATGTTCATCCCAGGCATCGTCACCTTGCTCCCATCCTGCCAGAATCCCCCCACAACAGAAGCACTGCACCTGGTCACCTGTCCCAGAGTAATACATCCCTGCTGCCGCCAGGTCATCGGGCTGAACTGGAGCACCTGCAGGCCAGTCACTAAAAGTATTCAGCCGAGCTTCTTCACTCTTCATGTGTGGCACAGTGGGATAAATGGTCTGATCCTCCACCCCTCCCGTGCGGAGGAGGAACTCCCTGGCTTCGGCCACTTCGTCGTAAGCAGAGCTGTGGATGATGTTGGGGGTTCTCAAGCCGTGAGCACAGCTAAGGAACTGGCAGTTGGGAGATGCTTGATGATGTCTCTTCAATGGGGTATCTTCTTTGTTCCAGTCCTTCACAGTTGCATGGCAGCTAAAGCAGCGCACCTCGTCGGCCTTGCCTGTAAAATAAAAGCCTGCACGGGCCAATCGCTCCGCTGAAACTTCTTTAGAAAGAGGGAAGTGCTGGAAGGAACTCAGACGACCACTCATGGATGACCATGGATTATCAGTTTCAATGTCGTCATCATGACTTGAGTGTGCCATAGTAGCAGTAACAAAATGTCTGTCAGAAAAAAAATTGAGGTCTGTTAAATTTAAATATAAATATATACACTTAGCAGTCAACAGTTTGGAATAACAGGGTTTTTTTTTTTTTTTTAAGTCTCTTCTGCTCACCAAGGCTGCATTTATTTGATCAAAAATTGTGAAATATTATATGAAGGTAAATAGTTCAATGAACAGCATTTATTTGAATAATCTGGTTTGGTTTCAGTTTATTTGCACAAATATAAAATATATAAAACAAAAATACAATGCATATACTGTGCAGGGAGAGGCAAAAAACCCAAAGGGCTTATTTAAAGCCTCCACCTAAACAACAACAAAAAACTAAATAGGAAATTAAAGGGGAAAAAAAAAACTAAATTATAAATATATAAATGTATATTACAGCAAAAAGTTAATTACAGCATGTATATATAATAATAATATAAAACCAAAAACAATTAACAATTTAATTCAATTTAATGCGTCTTTGTTGAATAAAGTTTTTTTGGCAACTTTTGAATTGTAGTGTAGCGAGGTTTGCACAAAATATTAAGCAGCACAACTGAAAATAATGTGTTTTTTGAGCAGCAAATCAGCATATTATAATGATTTCTGTAGAATCATGTGACACTGAATTCTGGAGTAATCCACATTGATACTGAAAATTCAGATTTATCCTCACAGGAAAGAATTACATTTTAAAATATATTCAAATAAAAATCCACAATATAACAGCTTTTACTGTATTTTTAATCAAGTAATTGCAGGCTTGGTAAGACTTCATCCAAAAACATTAAAAATAGTAATTATTCCAAACCGGTTGTGTGTATATCATGAGCACGAGCAGGTAAAAAAGAAAACAGTGTGGTAAAGTATTAGGCTGTTTGCTAGGATATCGATATGTGGTTGATCAGGTCAGTAAGCTCAGCCAAGTTTGAGCAATATATGCATTTCAGAAAAACTTATCTGTTACAAAGGAGTTCATGTGTTATTTCCATGACAACTGTGCGATATCAGTTTGAGTCACTGGGACAGTGTGAACTTGATGGGCTAAGCAGAACATTCCATTCCATAGCTTTTATGAAACCGCCTATGTGTAACATCTACATTGTTTGTGAATGATTCATATCCACTAGTACTTCACTGCCACCGACTGATATTGAATGGATTTCTATGGCTGACCTATACGACTGGAGCAGTCTTTGAACTAGGAATGCAAAAAGTATGTTTTTTAAAACATATCCAAAACATAGCTAATCACTGGGAGTTATGCAGAGCTGCTGTCGCTTTAAGAGACAGAGGCGTTGTCAGTCACGTAATGCGCCTCCTGCAATGCTTCAGATATAACATCCACCCTGCTTCTCACTCCTTCAACTGCTTCCTCAAGCCAGACTACACTGACTGACATGGATACAATGTGACCATCATCATCATTACATCATATTTGTACATTATGATTCAAATGTCTTATGTAACTTTTTTAAATATGTGGAATTACTGTGCCTTTTCTCATCACCTCTTGACATGTGCATGACAATTAGCAACATCCCCACACATTTCTATGCATCATAACTTACCACTCCTACAGTCAAAAGATGTCCTGCCTAAAAATTCAGCAAGTTTCTTGGAACTTATTTTCTGCTAATGTCATTTTAGAGTTCTGCTTTTGAACTGCAAGAAAATTACACTTAAAAAGCAGTGAAATAGCTGGATTAAGATTGGAATAATATGTATCTAATGAAGAAGATGAGAAGTTATGCACTGTAATACAATATAGTATAACAATATCTTATAAATGTAATCTCCATAATGTAATTATTAAGAGCTTTCACAAAGCTCAACTTGTCCATTTAACAATGGAAAGCTCTCATCTTCTTCATTAGATACATATATTATTCCAGTCATAATCTAGCTATTTCACTGCTTTTTAAGTGTAATATATATATATATATATATATATATATATATATATATATATATATATATATATATATATATTAGTTATATTATATATGTATAAAGTGGTCACTAACAGGTTGACCAGGTACCATATTCCAAAAACCAGCTAGACCACCATTAACCGGTATGACCATAAGGCAGCTGGTCCAGGATAGCCTGCAAACTAACTTGCACCAGCTAAAGACTAAAAACTGGAGCAAAACACAACAAACCTTAACACAACCATCCTATAAAACGAGACTTAATAACAGTAAAGATATGCATGTGTACCTCATGGCACACCATGAGGCTTGTTTACAAGGTTTCGGTTTGACAGGTTGCGATTCCCAGTGACTTTCGTCTCAAAAACTTTCACTTTTCTCCATTTGCGATTATTAGCAGTACAATCAAGGCAAACAAAACATTGAAAAGGAGGACGGATCAGACAGCACAGTCGGACTTTGACCTTAAACTGACAACGAGGTTGTTAAGATTAAGTACAACGCACTAGCGTTAGCATTAGCTAACATTCTGTTGTGCCGTAAACATTGACGTCTGCTTACCTTCGGTCGGAAAACACGTTATTCAGGGGACATCAACTTCGGTTCTTCAAAAAAAGCACTCAGTTCTACCCTTGGACGAAGCGAACAAATGAGTACTAGAAAACGTAGAGGGTGGAAACCTTTAAAATGTCAATGGTGTCAAACCAGACTGGATTCTGTATGGTGAGGACCTTGCTCATGAATAATTTGTGACGTTCGCTTAACTGATTGGCTGAAAATGACTTGACGCGGTAGGTAGAGTCCCTGACCGTGTGGTAGAGTCCGTGGTCGGAAATTTGACTTTTTTGCTGATTTCGCTCTCTATATCAACTTTTGGGGACTTACATCAGATACTTTTGGGGACTTTTGTTTCGTTTTAAGAGAAAACCAACCATTTAAAAAAATTTAAATTAAAAAATTCACTGTGCCCTTGCACCTAAACTATGCCTTACATGCAGATTGTTTCCGCCACGGAATAAAAAATAAAGAAAGAAATAACTGCGACTTTTTTCTTGCAATTGCGAGTTTATATCTCGCAGACTATCCCCTGGTTTCACAGACAAGGCTTAAGATAGTCCTAGAATAAAATGCATGTTTGAGATGTTTTA
Source organism: Chanodichthys erythropterus (assembly GCF_024489055.1). Taxonomy (NCBI): domain Eukaryota; kingdom Metazoa; phylum Chordata; class Actinopteri; order Cypriniformes; family Xenocyprididae; genus Chanodichthys; species Chanodichthys erythropterus. The sequence continues at coordinate 6,635,720 of NC_090221.1, read as the reverse complement.
ACTGAAAGCAACTTGCACTGGCTTTGTTTTGTCTCAAGATGTACACCATTTTTTTTAATAGTAGGGCACGTTAAAAATGCCCTAATTGAATTTAGGCCTAATCCTGGCTTAATCTTAGCCCTGTCTGTGAAACCAGGCCTATAACTCGTAATTGCGAGTTTATATCTCATAATCTTTAGGACGAACTCAGGGTGATTGGGACATAGAAAAGTGTCACCCTGAATTCATCCCTACTTGTTTTTCTCGCAATTCAGAGTTTGGATATAGCCTAAACAGAATAAATTCAGAATTTTGAGATATAAACTCACACCTCTGTTTAAAAAATTGTGACTAGCAAGTGAGAAAAAAGTCGCAATTAGCTTTTTTCATTCCGTGGAGAAAACAAGGACATTTATTAGTAGGCTGAGCTAATTGACAATGAGAGTGGTGAATAATGAACATGCATTACATAGACTATTATTTTTGCATTATCTTCAAAAGGTACTATTTTGCAGTATTTCCATTCACTAAAATCAGGAATGAACTGGCTGCGTGTAGGTTGGTAACATGAGACCACAATTTGTGTCATGCCATTCACATTTCAGCTTTGTGGTATCTGTTCTGTTTTAGTTATCTAAATGGAAATTTGCACTCAGCAACTAATATATTTCTACAAACAAAACTTATCTTGATTATTTGTGTATAATTATAGCCAAAGCATTAGTGCAACAGGTTATAATTGTTAGAAAAACATCCTTAATAATTTAGCATCTAGGTTACATCAGTGAAGGGTCTTCGCACAGGTGAATGGATGCGTAGATTTCATATGTTTAAAAGATGTTTCTGAGTCATTCAGAACTGACTGAACCTGTTATGAGTAAGCAGATATATGGAAGAAATGTGAATGAATCTTTATCAACGAAACTATAGGGAGAGTCATATATGGGACCATAGACTGTAAATTGCAGATGGAATCTAAAGATTGAACCATTTGTAATCAACCACTTCTTGTGTTTGTCGGTATGGGAGCATATGTTCCCAGAGTCAGCTGTGGTTGCCAACACTTTACAGTAAAAAATTGTACAAAACTGTATATTTCATTAACTGATATAATATTCAATATAAATTAATAAAACCTATTTTTATGCCTGTATATGTACATGTATAAAAACTTACTGATCCTAAACTTTTGAATGATCAAGATGAACATCTATGTAATCATTTTTTGTGTCCTTTTGATACAACACTCAGATAAGACTGCAACATAATCACATGTATTCAATTACAGTTTATTTCCCTTATAAAAAAAAACAAGCATCAAGTTGGAAGAATACACTATGGTGTTGTGACCTTTGCACAAGGATACAAAACTAGAAAAAAAAAAAAACATTTGAAGTGACTAACCAATGACAAAATCAGCTTTAGGTTTAACAGAAATAAATCATTCATGGCTGAACTAGTTAAATAATAAGAATATTATGTGTAAGCCAGCCTAAAACTCATGTACCCAATAAAAAACATGAAAAATTACCAACATATCAAGTCATGAGCTTTTTAACTGCCATAAAGACAATTCTCTTCAGCAGACACCCTTAAAAGATTCCACCAAAAACCAATTTTTCTAAATTCAAAACTGCATTGCTCTGTTTCCACTCGTGGTCCATCAGCCCTCTACGATCCGTTTTAACATCGATTTTCAATTAAGATAACTTACACTTTACAAAATATGTACATTTAAATGCATATTATCATAAAATTGTGTAAAATGGCCCATTCACAGTCACCATCTCTCTCACCTTCCCCAAACTCCATTTCCCAGCATTCCTCCTTCTGCTCACCTGCTCACACTCAGCAATCACCTGCACCTGATCATCATCCAGTGTCTCCAGTGTCTCCTTCATTTCTATGTTTCTGTCTGTTCTGTAACAATTAGATCTATTAGGCTACAATTTTTCACAATTTATGTGAGCCTGCTGTTAACCAATTAACAGGTTTTTACTGTAGCATTTATAGTTATTTAACCTTAATATTATTTATATATATATATATATATATATATATATATATATATATATATATATATATATATATAATTATTATTATTATTATTATATATATATATATTTTTTTTTTGTGCATTGTGCTATATAAACATAGGACCCTGGGACATAGAACAACTTCATATTAATGAATATTAGCCAAATAGTGGAGCGATTCCCCTAAAATGTCAGAAGAGCAGTGGATGGATAGGGATTTTATTTTTTTATTTTTTATTATTATTATTATTATTATTTTCTTTTTTTTTTTTTTATGTTGGTTGAGATATTGCCATGGGGAAAGTTCATGTCTGTGGAAGTTAAGTTCACCACTACCCTATCTACCCCCGTCAAGCTTTCGCTGACACTTGCAGCAGACATGCATTCATAAAATTCAGCAATTCCTTTTAGTAACCTGTAATATTTAACAGCAGTTGATGTAAGAGGAAGTCTGTCTTAATATATCTCCAGCATAAATGGGGACCCCCCCCCCCTAAATATTATTCAGCAATTACTCTTTATGTGAAGAACATATTAGGGTTCCTTGAAGATACAATGTTCCAGCAAGTCTTCTTGATCAATTACTAAAGCGTGCCAATAATAATCAAGAAAATAAGATATTCTTATCAAAGTGATAAAATGTGCAGCAAAAATTAGTATACCCACCTGAAAGTTACAAAATAAAACTAAACAAAAATATTCTGGTGCAAGTTAAAGGCAATTTGTCATCAACAGGTGAATATGTTGAACCAAAACATTTAAATAAGAGTAATTTCTGGACATTTCTGGAGTTTTATATTGCCAGAAGATGGATGCTGACAACAATGGAACCACATAGGAGAGAACAGAAGACCAATTTCTTTGCACAAAAGAGGACAATGGTACAAGAGGATTACCAAAGCAAAGTTTTAAAGGGTTAGTTCACACAAAAATGAAAATTCTACCATTGCTCCAAAACTTTCTTCTGCTGAAGAAAAAAGAAGATATTGATATATGGGTAACCAAACACTGGGTCTCTTTCAGTAATAATTGCATGGATTATTTCGTATTTGTACACACAGGAGAACCTCTCACGAAAAATCTCAGCCAAATTCAGATTTGGTGAATCGTGATTTGTTCTTAAAATTCCGTTCCTATGCACATTTCACACACAAATTTGTGCATATGCATGCTTAGTGAATGAGACCCAGTGTTTTAATTTAAAGGGTTAGTTTATCCAAAAATGAAGTTCTGTTGAGTAAATGTTGACACAATTTTCATTTTTGGGTGGATTATCCCTTTAAGTGTGAAAATAGCAAAAGTAACACAGAAACTAAAAAACAATGGACTTGTGACAAAGTCCCTGAAACAATCAGGCCTTTGCTTGAAACCTTTATGTCAAGATGAGTAATTTTTTTCGGCTAAGAAAAGAACCGGAGAAATGTCAAGCAAGTGTCTCAAAGCTGGAAAAAACTGTGACTGTGTCATGTCACACATTAGACACAATGTGCAGAAGTGAAATGCAATGTTTTCCACACAGGAACTACCTACTGTAGACAAAGCTCTAGAAACTAATTTAGACTTTAGACCAAGTTCCATATTAACTACATATAGTCTTCTGGCAATACATACTCTGGTCTCATGAGACCAAATGAATATTTTTTTGATCTAACAGCATCCAAAATGTATGGCACTGTAAGGGGGAGGAGTACAGCAGGAAGTGCCTGGTCCCTCCAGTGAAGTTCAGTGGTTTAAAGTTCTCATATGGGGATATATGAGTTCTGAATGAATGGGGAAGTCGTTCTTTATCAGTGCATCTCAAATTCACATACCAGTGTCTGATGTAATACACATTTTTGACAATGACTCCCAAGATAAAAATCCTTCTGTGAAAGCATTTCACCCAACCTTAACACTGGAAACCTGTGTGGGATGTTGAGAAAGGTTGAGCAACACTCCCCCTCAAACACAAGGACTCTCAAGGATATAAGTTCAAATTTGTCATGAACCTGTGCACTCAATGCCAAGAAGGATCAGTTATGGAGTACATACTATATACTAGAATGTTACATATTTGTTTAATTTAATCAAGGGTCATTTTTGCAAGCCTTCATATGAATAAAATTGGTTAATTTACTTATTTGACAGATATTGATGAGAAATGAATACATGGAGGTTGGTAACATGAAACCACATATTTTGTCACGCCATTCACCAACATTTCAGTTTTGTAGTATCAATTCGAGTTTCAGTTACGCAATCCAGCAACCTACAAATGTCCATATTTAGTATGATTTTGAATTGGTAATATTGTGAAAGATTAGCACAATTTAAAATGTTTTCTATGAAATAGAAATATTTTGTAATGTTATAAATGTCTTAACTGTTGTATTAATAAAAGCATTATTATCTTTTTTTAAAATCTTGCTGACCCCAAACTTTTAAATGATCAAGATGAACATCTATGTAATCATTTTTTGTGTCCTTTTAATACAACACTCAGATAAGACTGCAACATAATCACATGTGTTCAATTACGGTTTATTTCCCTTATAAAAAAAAAACAAGCATCAAGATGGAAGAATACACTATGGTGATGTGACCTTTGCACAAGAATACAAAACTAGAAATGACATTTTAAATGACTAATGACAAAATCAGCTTCAGGTTTAACTGAAATCATTCATTCATGGCTGAACTAGACAAACAATTATCAGAATATTATGTGTAAGCCAGCCTAAAACTCATGTACCCAATAGAAAGCATGGAAAATTACCAACATATCAAGTCATGAGCTTTTTAACTGCCATAAAGAGAATGCAAACCACAACGCTGCTCTCTTCAGCAGACATCCTTAAAAGCTTCCACCAAAAAACAGTTTTTCTACTGCGTTTCTTTCAAACACCCTTCCAAACAAGTATTCATCATACTCGAACAGCAGCTTAATTCAAAGCTGCATTGCTCTGTTTCCACTCGGGTCCATCAGCCCTCTACGATCCGTCTCAACATAGATCCCAAGCCACCTTTAGCCACTTGTAGAGGTGTCATCTTCTCCTTGTTCTCAATGTAGATGCTGGCGCCATGTTCCACAAGGAGTTTTGCAGCATCTGCTCGCTCCTCATCACATGCAAGATGACTGGCAAAAACAATAAAAATTGTTTATGCAGAGCAGTAAATCATGAGCAATAAAGAAAAATAACACTACTACACTGTGGTTCTACACTACTTACAGGGGCGTGTTTCCTTCGGAGTCCTGAATGTTAGTAGAAGCGCTCTCTTTTAAAAGAAGCTGAATGAGTCTGAAGTTGCCCTTGGCAGATGCTCTGTGTAGAGGAGTGGATTGCAGTTTATCTGTTGCATTAGGATCAGCACCGTTTTCCAGAAGAATCTGGGCTATCTGTTAATAAATATGAGAAATTACTATTAATAATATAAAACATTTCAACATTTTTTTAATGTAATAATTTAATATAACTGATAAAAAGAGGAGTAGGCAATATATTAATATAAAATTAATATAATGATAATATAAAAAAGTCACAATTTTATGTAATAATTTATTATAACTTTAATTTAAAAAAAAAAAGAGTTGACAATATAATATAAAATGAATTTAAGATAATATAAAAGTTTCACAATTTTCAGAACGATTTTATGTAATAATTTAATATAACTGATAAGAGTTGGAAATATATTAATATATAAATTAATATAAGATATAATTATTAATATAAAACTCTTAATTAACTTAAGAAAATTTATTTTTAATTTATTTTATTAATTTAAATGTATGTATATTTAGAAAATTCACTTATGTAGTAATTTAATATAACTGATTAAAAAGAGTTTGCAATATACTAATATAAAAAGAATATAAGATAATTTTGACAAAGTTTCACAATTTTCAGAAAGATTTTATGTAATAATTTAATATAACTTTGATAAAAAGGGCTGGAAATATATTCATATAAAAATGTATGTTTGATTATATTAATATAAAACATTTAGCAATTTTAAGAAAAAACATACGTAATAATTTAATATAAGTTTGATAAAAAAAAAAGAGTTGTCTATATATTAATATAAAACAAATAATATAATATTCATATAAAAAAAGTTTCACAATTTTCAGCAAGATTTTATGTAATAATTTAATATAACTGATTAAAAAAGAGCTGGAAATATATTCATATAGAATTTTATAAGTGTATATTAAAAACTTAATAGATTAATATTATATTAATATAATTTTATATCTTAAAAATATAAGATAATATTAATATAAAATGTTTAACAATTAAAAAAAAAAAATCATAATAACCTCATATCGATCTTTAGATGCTGCGTAGTGTAGTGGCGTACAACCATTCTGGTTCACAGAGTTCAACTGAGCTCCTTTGGATATTAAGGATCTGACAATTTCTTCTCTCCCAGCAGATGCTGCTATATGAAGAGGAGTCCAACATGCCTGGATTGATATAAAATGGTAAAGAACTCCACCAAGAGGATATGCAGGGAATGACAAAGCATCTAATATCTATACATTTAACCACATAATACAGATGTCATGCATTAACTGCACTCATGAATGCATTGGAGAGCAGTAATAATAACACGGAGGTATTTTGAAAAGCAATAACATTCACTGATGCACTATCTAGCTTCTGGACTGTACCATGAAACAATGCTGACTCACATCATCCTGAAGATTCACTTCAACTCCAAGATTCAACAGAAACTGCACGATATCCACATGTCCAGCTGAACAAGCCCAGTGCAGAGCAGTCCTGCTGTCCTGTGTGAAACAGCAGCAGCATTTAAAGCACTTCAAACAGGTGACAGATATCTTTGACTCAGTGCAAAGACTTCAATATAGCATCATGCTAACCACTGCGCATGTGTACCAACACTTTCCCACATACCTGGTCTGTTTTCGTCACTAGTGAGCTGTCAGACAATACGCACTTTTTAAGTTCTTCTAACTTCCCAGTGTAAGCTAAATTACAGATTTCCACATTTGACACGCTTCCCTCCATCTCAGACTTTGGGGAGCACCAGTATGACGATTCAGCCTAAATGGTCCCGCCCAAAAACATACAAGCTGCAATGTCATTGGATAAAACAGCTTACTTAGGTGTCGCAGAATGGCGCCCGATCAAAATATATACACTTAATATCTAACAAAAGCACCTAAAATGAGTCATTCAGTTGGCTAGTTTTAAGGTTATATAATAGCTGTATGATTTTCTTAAAGGGATAGTTCACCCAAAAATGAAAATTCTGTTATCAGAGTTGTTCTAAACCTGTATGAATTTCTTTGTTCTGCTGAACACAAAGGAAGATATTTGGAAGAATGTCAGTAAACAAACAGATCTGGCCCCCATTTGCTACTGTAGTACCAAAAATAAATACTATGGTAGTAAAAGGGAAGCGAGATCTGTTTGGTTACTAACATTCTTCCAAATATCTTCCTTTGTGTTCAGCAGAACAAAGAAAGTACTTGAGGGTGAGTAAATGATGACAGAATTTCATTTTTGGGTGAACTATCCCTTTAAGCCAATATAGTTACATTCTTTTTTTAATTTAACAATTTATAGATGACATTAATGTAATAGAATGTATCACAGAATGTATCAACAATACGTTCAAAGTCATCTGAACATATGGAAGCGAAAAAAATTAATTGACAATGACCGTTAAAAGAGAAAGATACATTTAAATAGCTTTTTTTAAGAAGAGAAGAGAAGGAACAGAACAAAAAAATAAAAGAGGGAAAGAAAAAACACCAAAACAAGTAATCAAAGATCTCATCATATTCCTTCAAAAAAAAGATTATTCTTAGTGATTTGATTAAATGTTCTACTTCACATATGAAATCTATAAAAGTAGGTATTTTCTTAAGAAACCTTTGTTTGTGAAAATAGAATTTTGCCATAAGGATAAGAAAGTTAGCAGTAGATTCTAAAGAATTGTTTTGGTTTTCAAAAAAGCAAACAACATCTTTAAAGGGTTAGTTCACCCAAAAATGAAAATTCTGTCATTTATTACTCACCCTCATGTCGTTCCACACCCGTAAGACCTTCGTTAATCTTCAGAACACAAATTAAGATATTTTTGTTGAAATCTGATGGCTCCATGAGGCCTGCATAGGGAGCAATGACATTTCCTATCTCAAGATCCATTAATGTACTAAAAACATATTTAAATCAGTTCATGTGAGTACAGTGGTTCAATATTAATATTATAAAGCGACGAGAATATTTTAGATGAAAAAGACTTATATAGTGATATAGGAAGCATCAGAGCATAATGAATCAGTGTACCGGATTTTCTGTTTGGAGCGCCAAAGTCACGTGATTTCAGCAGTTTGGCGTTTTGACGTGATCCACTGCGCATGTGTACCATGATTTGATACGCTGATTCATTATGATCCGATGCTTCCTGCAGCAGTGTTTTGATATCGGCCATCACTATATCAGTCGTTATTATTTTTTTTTTTTTTGCGCACCAAAAATATTCTCGTCGCTTTATAATATTAAAATTGAACCACTGTACTCACATGAACTGATTTAAATATGTTTTTAGTACATTAATGGATCTTGAGAGAGGAAATGTCATTGCTCCCTGGCTGCAGGACTCACGGAGCCATCGGTTTTCAACAAAAATATTTAAATTTGTGTTCTGAAGATTAACAAAGGTCTTACGGGTGTAATCAATGTAACGGGTGGAACGGTGAGTAATTAATGACAGAATTTTAATTTTTTGGATGAACTAATCCTTTAATGTGTAAATTGCAGATCATATTAACTTTAGAAAAACTATAGGAACTCAAATCTTAAAATTTTAAAATGCACTTCTTTCACTTTATTGGGTACACAGTATTTATATGGTAATAACCATATTTTCCTCTACTGAATGTTTTCTATTTTAAAACCCCCCAAAAATTCCCTTTTGTAGAAATTGAGTTTCGAGATTGAGAAAGTTGACGAATAAGTTCATTATTAAATTCTTTACTTAAAAGCGAAACACCTCCCAAACATAACTGAAAGTTGTTTTGACATGACTCATGGGAAAGGGAAGCTTTCATCAGACATATTAATCCATCAGGAATCGCCTTTATAACAAAATAATAAAAAACGTTATTATGCAAAATATCTACTGTCCAATCTCTCTGTTAAAGATATTCAGGCAAATAAAGTTTTTATTATTCTTAGGAACTTTGCAGATGTCTTTTTTTAAAGGATATATGTTTTTGTAATTATTACTCTGGAACTAACGTTAACTGTACATTTATTTTGTCTTTTTGTTACATATGCTTATATAAATGTACTAACATGATCCAACCCAATGGTCATGCTGAGGAAAAGAAAGTAAATTATTTTTTTCCTTTATGCATTTTCATCCTTTTCACCCTTTGGTTGTCTTGTGTATTTTCACTCCCCGCGGAGTTTCTATGGTAGGAACTTACAACGTCGGTGTGGTTTTCCAGCGGAACAATAATCATGAACACACATATTTGAGCACATTTTTCTCGATGTTGGATTTGTTTTTCTAAAAGAGTAAGATAACACAATTCTGATATTTTGCAAGCGAATATCATTCCTTTGGAAGTGGTCATAAACTACGACTTCACTTTATGTTCTTACATAACGTAATTTCACACTGTGCAGTTTTGTTTACATCTGCTTCATACCTACATTTTAAATCGCATTAGCCATTTTATGTTTTGTTAGTAGTTTGGATATCAAACACCTAAATCGACTGAACAATCGTCAGGAGATCGGTTCGTTTAGCACAATGGCTGCTGCTGTAACGGTGGTAAGTGTGTTCATTGATACCAACATTCATCAGTTAATCGTATCACGTTTTATAACTTCTGTTTGATATTGATCAGGACTTCAGGGTTCAAGTTGATCAGTCATGCAGATACTCGGAGGAATTCGTCAATATCTATTATGACTGTATGGATAAGAAAAGAAGGGTATGCTCATCTCACGTTTTGAAGTTTAACTTCACTTCTAATAGCATGTTTGCTCATCTATTATGTTAATTAGCTGTGGATTTAAAGCCTTTGTCATAATGAATGATTGCTTTCAGAATCTGACGAGGCTCTATCTGGACAAAGCAACGCTAGTGTGGAATGGCAATGCAGTCACAGGTCAAGATGCTCTCGCCGAGTTCTTTGAGTCTCTTCCCTCCAGCGAGTTTCAGGTCCACACTCTCGACTGCCAGCCTGTGCATGGTATGGAAACTAAATAGTACATTTGCACTCTATATATATATATATATATATATATATATATATATATATATATATATATAAAAATTATACTGCCCTCCAAAAGTTTCAGCATAAACCCTTATCATTTTTTGGTGCAAATACATTACAGTAACTTGACATTATCATTCAAGACCAGCAATAATAATTTTCATTTTGATTACGTAATAATAGCAATACATGCCAAAATCAGACATGCCCCTTTGCCAGCTGTGATGCCTGGTTACTGGTTTAAACTTGCCCCAGGTTTGTAAAAGATGTTTGGGTCAGCACACCTTAATAGCTTCAACAATTGATTGACAATTAGGTTTAGAATACAATGAACCAATCAGAACCAAGTTTAGGTCAGATAGCTGCTAACGACTTGGGTAAAGTTGGTTTTATATTCGCACAATCGGACTTCTGATAAATTCAGACTTTCCAATAAATGTGCAATAAATTAATGATTGCGAATTTTAAGCAGCGACATATTGACAACCAACGATTGTCAACTTACAACATTTTTCATAGTCGATCAAAATAATGGCATGTTTACTTGTGAATGTCCAATGTAGTGTGATTAACAAGCCTATTGAATACGGATGTCCGAATGTGCGAATATAAAACCAACTTTACCAAAGTCTGCTAATGCTGGATATTTTGATGAATCGAAAATTTAGTTTTCTATGTATAAACTGTTTATGTAATAATGTTTTTGTAGTTTGTGTTGTCCCTTATCAGTGCAAAATTATCACAAATTAAAAAGGATTTATGCCAATATTGTCCAAAACCCCACTTTTCTAGGGCGTTTCCAAACTTTTGGAATGCAGTGTATATATGTGTGTGTACACATATGATTGAAATGTGTATAATTATAAAATCTGATGCTATTTAATTCTGTCATCAACAGAACAAGCAACTCAGGGCCAAACAACTTTGTTGGTGGTTACAGCAGGCTCAGTGAAGTTTGAAGGGAACAAACAGAGATACTTCAACCAGAATTTCCTATTAACTGCCCAAGCCTCTCCTAACAGTGACCAGCCGGTGTGGAAGATTGCAAGTGATTGTTTTCGCTTTCAAGACTGGGCAAACTGAATTGTAGCTTCAACGTTTTGTATAGCTTTTTTTTTTTCTTTCTTTTTGTACACTCACTGCAATTGATGTACTGTAAATAAAAAAAATAGACTGTTGAACAGTTTCTAAAATGGAAGATCACACAATTTGAGTAGAAAATGATTTTACTTGTCCTCATCATATTACATACAGTGACTCACAATAAAAATAATAAATAAGCATCATAGAATATTCTACAAGCAAATTCACAATTTCTCAATGCAAACACTTTGCGGTGTCGTCTTTCTTATGGTGATAAAAACCCTGAGGGCCGTGGGGGGGAATTAACTGCTGAACTTGTTGGAATAATGGCTGTTAATTTAACAATGGCTAAAAATCCCTGACAAAAAGAATAGTGCAAATGACAAAATTATAAATAAAACACACTTTCTAGCATAAAACAAGTCAAGATGTGACAGATTACAGTATCTGTACAGATCTCAAAATAAACAAAAATAAATTAACAAGGGTTAAAATGAAATGTATAATTTTAACCAAATAAATTAAAGTACAGAATACAATGTTAACGGCAAAATTCATATTCTGGGTCTGAATTTACAACAGCTTCTTCAACTTTATGCATTAACTATTGAGAACTGATTTAATGACCAAATATATTAAAAGTCAGCAGAAGTGGAATTTGAAAGAGACAATCAGACATTGTTAACACAAAAATTAATGGTTTAAAAATGATGATATAGGTGCAATACAAACATTACCACTGTGGTGTAAAATGGGAGTATTATTCCTAAAAAATGTTCCCTTCATTTAATTGCAGTTTAACAGCATAAATAAGCAACAAACCATCTCAACTGATCCTGAGTCATTCCATAAGCAAATATTTACTAGTAATGTCTGAATCATAACTCCAACGACAAAAGTAAATAACAAAGAACATGGTTTATAACCATTATGAAGACAATGCACTGCATGTATGAAGCATAAATTTACAGCCAATAGAGAATCAACATTTAAAATGGTGACCAATCAGAAGGCACAAAAACATCACTATATATTACTTGCCTCGAAAAGGAGGCCGAGTTTCGCAGTGCAATGACTTCACCTCAGCTAGCAGTTTCAGTTTTCACACTCTTATCAAACAAAGCAAATTATTTTTTTTTACAAAGAAAGAAATTCACACATTGAAAAAAAGCACAAGGTGATGGCAGTATATCGCTGTTGTATGGTTGAAATCCTCTTTACAAGAGATTCCTTTTGTATACTAAAAGGAGAAATTAGTGGATACTTTATGCTGGATAAGATGAATATCGTCCTTTGTACAAAGGTCTCGAGAGCTACTCAGCTACAACTGTAATTGTAAACTATTTCACAGCAGAGAGACTACAGAGCTTTGAACGAAAGGCCCACAAAGCTCAGGAATAAAAATACACTGACCAACGGCTTATCAATATTGTTCTTCTTCGAAAATTTGTGCACATCACTAAGCAATGGGCAGTGGTGAAAGTTGTGGCAAAAAGTGTTTTTAACATTTATTGATATACAGCAATGTTGCATGGCGAGGAATTGATGAACAGGTCTTTGGCTGTGATAGAGGTCCTACTTGTGGCCATACATTCTTTCGATGTCATTAAGATAGTGGTTCTTTAGTTCCTTCCTCTTCAGTTTGAACGCGTCTGTCACCAGGCCCGTTTCAGGGGTCCAAGGCTCCGGACTCAGATGGACCATGACTGGAATCTCAAAGCGCTGGAGCTTAACTAGAAATATGTAAAGATTATTAGAAGACAAGTTCTGAGACCAAAATATTTCTTACAATTCCACTTTATATATTATATATTATATTATATTTATATTTATTTTCTACCGTTCAAAAGTTTGGGGTCGTTAACATTTTTGTAATGATTTTGAAAGACGTCTCCTATGCTCACCAAAGCTGCGTGACTGTAAAATTGTGAAATACTATTACATATTTAAAATAACTTTTCAATTTGAATATTGTTTTTTAATGTAAATGTAATTTATTCCTGTGATCAAATCGGAATTTTCAGCATCATTACTCCAGTCTTCAGTGTCACATGATACTTCAGAAATTATTCTAATATGCTGATTTGATGCCCAAGAAACATTTCTGATTATTATCTATGGTGAAAACAGTTGTGCCGTTTAATATTTTTGTGGAAACTGATTTATTTTTCTCAGGATTCTTTGATGAGCAGAAAGTTCAAGAAAAGCATTTATCTGAATTAGAAATATTTTGTAACATTATAAATGTCTGTTACTTTTGATCAATTTATAAAACCGTTTCTGTCCTTGATTCTTGATATCCCGATAAAACACGGCTAAGACCGCTTCACCCAACGGTTCTGTGTATCACTACACAACACCCTTAGCAATGTAAACTTTAAAAGTTTATTACCTGCATTCAGATTTAGCATTTTCCTTCAGGTCAGTCCTATGTTAATCTGTTTAAATGTCCGATGTATTATCTTATCCTTTTAACAGTTAAGGGGTTTTCCCGTGACTGACAACACTAGTCAAAGCATTTGTCAGTTGTGTCTTGTTCCATTTTCAAACAATTCAGTCTTTTCAATATAAAAGTCTTTGTCACTGACTGACACACTCATAAAGACAGTCTTGGCCACCATCTAATGGTGTAATAATGTAACTTCTATTGCTGTTCACGGTCAGGGACTATTTTGTCTGACGGAAGGAAGTGAAACTTTACTACATGAAAGTTGCATGGATATTTTTGGCTTTAAAGTACACATGAAATCAAAATTGACCTTATTTATTTTGTTAGCTCAAATTGCTAGTTTTGTGGTGAACAATTCATCCGTGCACAAAAAAATTGTTTGGCTTCGTAATATTTAATCAAAATCTAAAAATGCTCCTCCCCTCGGCAACGGTGCCCCTTCTCTGATGACATCAGTTTGACGGCATGGGTTGAAATCGCTTAAACCACTCCCCTCTGATCGTTAGTTTGCTATGAGCAAGAGATGGAGAGGAGGAGCGCTAAAGTAAAACTCTGCCCTCTATTCAATATTCCGTTTCACTTGGAAATACGTCACAGCACTGGAGAAAAGTCGCTTGCAACTTCCGGTTCACGCGGACTTTAATATTAGTATTGTGTGGTAACTGTTTTATGAAAGCAATAAGGTACTCAAGGCTAGTACTGTATTGTGAAGTCACGGCTTATTCCGCTTCGTGCCTAACAACGCCCTTCAGCCTGACTTATTCACGATACAGCACAGCCTCACATTCCTTATTGTTTACTTAATGCATTCTTGCTGAAGTATTAATTTCTTTAAAAAAAAGTTACTGAACCAAAAATGTTGAACGGTAGTTTTTTTTTTTTAATGTAAAGTTAAGGTCACATGTGCAAAGTCTGATGAACTAAACAACCATATAAATGACAATATAAAATTGAAAAGTAATGCTGAATTCTTGTCATTTTCTGAATGGTCTCTGTATTAGGTTCTCTCAATAATATAGTATAATATATTATATTATAATATGATAAGCAGGCCTTCAAGGAACTAATTTTATTAAGCTTCTTCAGTAAATGGCTAATACAGTGTCCACATTTTGACCTTTTACTCCATGTACCTTGCTGTTAACAAAACCTGGAAGTTACACTCACTTGAAGTTGCGACTTCTTTAATTTCTCTCAGAACTTCCCTTTCCATAACTGGGTGGTTGCAAATCTCTTCCCATGTGCCTTCAATGCCCTTCTGATTGGCAAGAGATGTCAGCTTCTTCTGATTAGGAACAATAAAGCTGATAACGTAGTTCTGGTCACTGGTGGGCAGAGAGAGAGAGAGAGAGAGAGAGAAAGATCTGTATACAGTACATCTGCTGTTCTAAAGAGAGGACCCTTTGTTAGGGTCAGTAACATGCCATATGCATCACACAAAGCCGAGTGTACGAACCTGTTTGCGTAAGCGCAGATGTTGTCAATGAGAGAGCAGTTCTTCAGTGCTGACTCAACTTTGCCTAAAGAGACATACTCCCCAGCTTGAAGTTTCACAAGGTCCTTTTTGCGATCTAGGGGTTACAAAATAGATGTGAGCAATACTGACAGATAAAATAAGTGTGTGATTTTAACTCAAACAAGCACCATGTGATGCTGAAACTAGACACACCAACAATCTGAAGACAGCCGTCAGGGTGCATCTCTCCTACATCACCAGTGCAGAACCACCGCTGTCCGTTCTGATCCACATAGAAGTCCTCATTATTACGGCTCTCGCTCCTGTAGTAGCCCATGGTCACATTAGGACCTCCGATGAGGATCTCACCACGTGGATGAGGCTTGTCATGCTTTGTATAGCCACCTGAAAGAAAAGATATGATGAGAAACATGACAGCTGTAACAATAAGTAAAAGATAAAGGAATAGATCACCTGAAAATGACACTTCTTACTCACCCTCATGTCATTTCAAATCTGTATGCTATTTTGTTTTTTTCCATAGAACACAAAAGCAGACAATTTTTGCGCAGCTCATCACGCAACAACACTTCATTGAGAAACGGATTGTAATTTAAGCCATTATTCACTGATAATCTTATCAGCAGTGTTATTTTTGTTATGCATTATGTATATAATATTATAGTTTATACCTTTATTTTTATATTTTCAGTTTTAATTTTAGTAATTTTGGTATGTGCTTTTGCCTTTCTCTCCTTTTAGTTTTTTTATATTTTAATTTAAGTTATTTTTATTTCAGTTTTCTAATTTAAAAAATACATTTTTTTTTCATGCATTTGGCAGATGCTTTTATCCAAAGCAACTTAAAGGTGCAGTAAGCAATTTCTGGTAAACACTGCTGATATTTCAAATCACCAAAACAAAAAAGAACCACACCCCTATCTTGATGCCTCTGCTCCCACTTTCACGTACATGCTTTTCAACACAGGCAACGCCAGTGGCGGAATCTGCTGTGCGTGCCGCCTGAGGGTATGATATCATCAATAAGTGGAAGCAATTTGTGTTACATAATTCAGGTTGAATGTCTAATTGTCATTTTGCTCCTCTACACCTTCGATGGCAAAGTCATCCCTTCCATTCCAAAAAACAAACACAGTTTTCATGAACAGCTCCCTACATAACACAATAGGTCATGTAACTAATAATATATTACAAACGTGACAAAATTAATGGGTTATAGTGATCACTAAAAGGGGAACCAAAAGAAAAAACATATATTAGAAGTGTTCTCTCACTTTTCGGACACACTTTGGTGGTGGAGGATGTTTAGACATTTCGGGCTTATAATAATAATAATAATGCAAATGAACAAACAAGCGAAGATGACACGAATATATTCAAGCAAATTTGTATTTGTCTGCCGTCTCTCTCTTTATAGAGTAGTTCTGCTAATATCTGTCTTGTGCACTGAGCCCTCTCTCCCCCATCATGAGTATATACGCCCCTTACTGCTGACTGGCTACAAGTGTGTTTTGCGTCTTGGTCCGATTCACTTTTCAACAGCGTTTTTCCAAAATTGCTTACTGCACCTTTAAGCCTGGTTTATACTTACCGCACCTGCATGACCGTAAAGGTGCGTAGCAAAAATTATGTCATGACGATGTGTGCAGTCATGTGGTTGAGTGCACAAGACCCTATTATGCATGGTAGTGGTGTGTGCAATTTTTTTTTTTTAACTATGCACGCAGCTCCGCGTCCAAAGATGCACAACTTCAAAGCCGATTCTGGCCAAGCAGGTATGTCTGTACCGGCAACCAGTTTGCAGTTGTCTAAATTAATTGCTTACATTTACAAAAAGAGTCTACAATAGCAGAAATAAGCTTTTTTTAATTGAAAATAAAGGTGATTAGTAAAAAATATTTATTCATTTAAATGAAAATGTTTAATGAAATTAGAAAATATTTCAAGAGATTGTTAAATTTACTCATATCCATATATTTTGTTCTGTCACAAATAATAATCTCATGATTCTTTTCTGCTCACCGCTGCTTCTTGATGGTTTAGAGGACAATTACTCCAAGTCGCCCCCTGACAGAATAGTGCAACGTCAAGTATAAACACCTCATACATTTGGGGAGGTGCGTGCGTAGTTAGCGGAGACTCGCGGTGCCTAGCCAGGCGAAAGTATAAACAAGGTTCATATCTGTCAAAGGGAATTGAACCTATGACTTTGCCATTGTTTCGCCATGCTCTATTAAGCAACAGGAATGCTAAAATAGGAGCAAGCATTAGCACACAGCCAATGTGTTCCTCAAACAATGCTATTGCATGACTTGATAACTTGACTATGTCTTTAAGATATTAAAGGGTTAGTTCATCCAAAAATTCTGTCATTAATTACTCACCCTCATGTCGTTCCACACCCAAGTATTCTCGTCGATTCATAACATTGAGGCTGAATCACTGCAGTCACATGGACTATTTTAACAACGTTTTTAGTACCTTTCTGGACCTCGAAAGTGGTGATTAAATCGCTGTCTATGGAAGAGTCATATACCTCTCGGATTTCATCAAAAATATCTTAATTTGTGTTCCGAAGATGAACGAAGGTCTTATGGGTTTGGAACGACATGAGGGTGAGTAATTAATGACAGAATTTTCATTTTTAAGTGAACTAACACTTTAACAAGTAGTTAAATGGAAAAGGGTACATTGACTAACCTTCAGCCCAGTCTTTGAGTTTGATCTCACAGCAGATCAGAGGAGCTCCTACTCGTCCTGTGCTATAGTCTGCAACTGCGCAACAAAGGAAACAGATGTCATCATTATTACCACAGTCACAGCTTGAAGTATTAAGACAAAGCTCTGAAGATATCTCAAAATATGACTCTACAAGTCATGATAAAATGTTGGACAATATGTTCAGATGCATAAGGTCTACTTACCTTCAGTTATAGTGCCTGCTCCACAGGTCTCAGTGAGGCCGTATCCTTGACCAACAGGACAGCAGAAACAGATGTTCATGAAGCGCTGAGTGGCAGGAGAGAGAGGGGCTCCTCCGGACAACATCATACGCACATTCCCACCCAGCAGAGATCTGACTTTCTTAAACAAACTGAACACATGAAGGAACAAAGACGATTAAAACTACAGACTCATTAATGTGATTAATTGAAGGCCTATTTTCATCTCATCTTACATATTGCACAGGGGCGCATCATAACCCTTCTTGATCTGCTCGAGCTTGTAGTCGTAAGCCAGTTTGAACAGAGTTCTCTGCACGTAGCTCATCTCCTGCACCTTACTCATGACGTTCTTATTGATCCGGTCCATTATTTCCTGACAGAAGAAACGAAAGTGTGAGATTTTATTATGATTGGAGTGAATAAAGCAAGATGACAATGTTTAGAAGAGTCCGACTTACAGGTACGGCTGCCATTAGAGTAGGTTTCAGCACACTGCAGTCACCTTTACTTCCCTTCTTAATTTTGGTTGACTACAGAGCAGAAACAAGCCATTCAATCATCTGAGATTAACGTCATTTCATTAATTTGTAAAAACCTCACAAATCTGTGTAAATGTATGACTATATTTATCTGATCCAGTAACAAATTAAAATGCGGTACCTGATCAGACAACGTTTGTGGTGTGGAATAGCCGATCCTGCAGCCGTACGTCACACACGAGATCTCAGCCGTCATTTCCAGGACATGAGCAAGAGGAAGATATGCAATATATGTATCCTTCGGCCTGTGAAAGCATACAGGCATTTTAATGCAAAACCACCAATGCATTTGAGTCAGGCACTTTTGCATTGTAGTGTTTCACTGCAACAGTTGAGCTCCGGAGGTAAAAATTCCATTTATTTTCTCCATTGAGGAACTGATTTTTAACTATAACAACTTACAAAGAATTAAAAAGAGACCTACTGTAAGCTATGAGGTTGTTAATCGATGCTTTTTTCCCCAAAGTCATCAATAGGGATGCACGATATATCAGCCACCATATCGCCATCATACGATACATTTTCATTTTTAATGTTATCGTTATCGGCCTGATAAGAAAATTTGGTCAATATATTAAAGCAGATAAATAATGTATTATTTCCTTCAGATGTGCACTGTTCACCATGATGGTTTCAAACTGCTTGACATATGATTGGAATCACTTACAGTTAAGTGCAACATCTGTCATATAGGCTACATAAAATTAGAATGAAAACATAATTGTGTGCTTGGAACATGGCAAAAATTATATAAATTTGGATTTAGATTCATCGGGCAATATATCGATTGTCGGCTTTCAAATATAAAGAATCATTGGTTATATCGGCCAAAAGGTGCATCTCTAATCATAATCTATTATTTTAAATAATCATGTTTAACAGCAGAATTTCTGTTTAAAAACTACATTACTTATGAGTCTGCAAAGAAATTTCCACCAGAGAACTGAAACTATCAAATCAAGAAGACTTTAGCATCCACCTACTACCTTGAAGCACTGCACTTGAACCGTTACATACAAAGTCTTGTACCTTTCTCTTTTTGCATTGATTTTCATTGTTTTTTTTGCATCAAATCAATTCACCTCATAGTAGGTTGGTTTGGTTCACGGCCTATAACTCTTTACCGAAGACTTAAAAAAAAATTCCTATGGGGAAAATAAAGGGGAAAAATACTTCCAAGCCCACTGAAAAAATGATAAATTATACACACCCCAATCCAGGTATCCTCTCGCACTGGCCTGCCATTCCCCCAATCAGGTTACTGTGGATGATCATCACCCCTTTAGGCCTCCCGGTGGAGCCGCTGGTGTACATAATAACCGCGAGGTCTGATGGGACGGGCTTCACTATTGGTATGCTCACTGCAACACAAAGCACAGACACATTATTTTCTTCTCTACTGATAGAGATCACAAATTTCGATTCTGATCGATGTTGGGTGGGTGAACTGAAAAGGTTAATTAGTATATAAATAAAACGTCAACCCTGAAGTCTGTGCTATTTCTAAACATGTCAAAGCGTGCTTACGGTTTTCTGGCTTGGCTCCCAGCTCTTGCACAGAGTCCATGCTGTGGATCTGGATGCCCTGTGGAAATCCTGCTGCGCTGATGCCCTTCCTGTCTACATAGATGATGTGCTTCAGATTGGGGATTTGAGGAAGAATACTCTGTATGGATATAAAAATGTGAAGAAAACAAATTAAGGAAACAGAACATTTAATGAAAAATATAAATAGTTCAAGTCGTGAGGTAAGTAAAGCCAATGTATTTTGCTTCCCCCTGTGGTGAAAATAAAGTTTTTAATGTTGTTTATGTGTCTATGTGGTGTTTTTAATATGCTTTAAGACAAACCATGTGCAAATTCATAAGTCAACACTATTGCTGAGTATATTCTCTTTAAAACTGCAGTGAAAGACAGTTTTGCTGGTGTTTCTGATGTCACAAACTACCTTGGGACTTTAATACCTCTACTGTCAATGTCAGCTGTCGTCACTGTAATGTCAAATTGACATTGAATGTGTCACCTGACACCAGAACCTGTTTTTAACCAAACATCAATCGTATGATGTTGGTGGCCCCCTTGGAAGATTTTAACTACAATATATAGGACCTGACAGAGCATTAAACCTTGTGGTGTTTCTTACAGAAGTTTTTTTATTGGGTCAAACATGACTGAAATTAAAGACTTGTGATTCAGTATGCGAGTCAGGTGTTAATTTGGTAACTGTTCTGACAGATTCAGTGTGTTCATTCAGTTAAGAGTTCATCGCTGATTCAAGCTGATGAGTTCATAAGCACATTTTTGCAACTGTTTAAAAGCACAGGCTCACAAGAGTCATTTGTTTGTTTGTGGTTTGCACTGCACTGTTTGTTATGTGGAGCTAGCAAAGACAATGCAATTGAAAACATGCTTTGTTTTGGCATCAATTCATTGCACCCAGTTATTTCAAACCATTCAATTCAGATAAATTCAGACTGTTATTATTCTGTAATGATGGTAGTACACTGGATTGTTAGCAACATGTCTTTTTTGGCCTTTGAATAACAAACTCACCTTCAGTTTGGTTTCCAGCAGTTCTACGCTGGTGACTAGGTGTGTAACTCCACACTCATTCAATCCAAAAGCCACTGCCTCTTCTCCTAGAGTCGCATAAAAGGTGACCACTGCAAAAACCACATGAAACGCAGATTAACAAAAGAGGATTAAAACAACACATTCATTCAATTTTGTGATGTCACATAACATCTATGAGTCATCACAAGAAATTAAGAGATAAACCTATGACATTTTTTCCCTTGGAAATGAGAGTAAAAATAATCTGTTTCCTTACATGGGAAATTGCGTCTGAAGCAGGTCTGAGCTGTGATCATCCACTCTGCCCGTGTCTCACAGAAAATTGCGATAGTGCATTTTGGCTGTTGGCCCAGTGCTGCCAGTCCGCTCCCAAAATGACTGACCACAGTGTCCATCTCCTCATAGGACAGCCATTTATAATCACCAAGAATTAACTGCCAAGACAAAACCATCAAACACTTTATAATAATAAATATTTTATTCAACCTGGAATTTTTCCTCAAAAAAAAAAAAAAGAAAAAAAAAAAAAGATGATTTTGGCAACGTTCACAATGCATTTGAATGTGGACCAAATGATGTTTTTGTAGAATGACACTAAGAACAGCAAAAAGCACACAGATTCTGTCATTTTCTATTTCTGTCAACATTAACATTTATAAATGCATACATATCCATAAATACAATATTAATATGTAATTTAACATTCAAAGAAATATATACACTACCGTTTAATTTTATTCAAACAGTATTTTATACATTTTATTTAAAAAAAAAAATGCTGTTTTTTTTTCTACTGATCAAATAATTCTGAAAAGAGTATCACGGTTTACACAAATTTATTAAAATTGAGCTTTGCATCACATTACATGTTAAAATGTATTCAAATAGAATAGATAATAGATAAATCAAAATACTATTCCACAATGTTACTGTTTTGACTGCATTTTTGATCAAATAAATCTAGCCTGGGTAAGCATAAGAGACTTTGTTCAAAAACATTAAAAAAATCTTTTGAACGGTAGTGTACATTTAAAAGAAAATGTATTTATGATGTTATGATGAACATACTTTACGCCAACAGGCCTGTTTAGGAGAGTCACTTGTTAAGACCAGCGTCTAATATGAGCCAAATTGAAAAGGTCATGTGCAAATTTAGGTCAGTAGAAAATGTTAAGTAGGCACTTTAGCTGACAGTGTAATCACAGAATATGTCAGAGGATGTACCTTTTTGAAGACTTTCCCACTCGGTTGAGTCTCATTTTCTTCACTCAGAACTTCTCGGGTTCCCAGACAGTCCCCTTTACCGAAACGCTCAACCGCAAAGTCAAACAGCTTATCAAGGGTGTCTTTTCCAGGGAGGTCCACAGTGACCAGGGAGTCGAAGCGATCCACCGAACGATACGGTCCCTCCGCCTGACCAGTGGTCGACTTGGATTTGAGCCTCTTTGCCAGGGCTTTCTTTTCCTGGGCTCCAGTCAGGAAGTACCATGGCAGAAAGCTCAAGATTGAGTAGAGCCACACTATTGTGTGTACTGGGAACAGGAGAACGGTGCTCAGGTCCATGCTGAGAAGCTGAAGGGGACTGAAAAATGAAGGGATCAGGCCAAGCCTGAGATATATTCAGTTTGTTGCCCTGTGTCCAACTGAGGATCAAAGGATCGGGATCAAAGTTCAGAAAGATTGGGGAGATGTCCAATATGTGGTTCCACAATGTGCAACCTGATGAGAATGACAATCACAAATAGAGGAAATGTATTATATTCGAGTGTACTTGAATATTGCTTAGTTGAGGTTTAAAAGACACTTAATATTCAGTACTATAATCAAATCGACTGCACTGACACCACTAGATGAAAATAAAACTTGAACTGAAGTGAGCTGAATGATGATGCCACTGTTGTCTGCAGATCTGCTTTACAGCTGATTCGACTGTTTCATACTTGATGAATTTTACAACATCTACACTGTTTTTGAACTGAACTGAATCAACATTGAAGCTGAATAATAACACTAATGTCTTCTGTGGAGCTGCTCATTATGGAATCGTGTTTCCGCAATGGAATGAAGAAATAAAACAGGTAATTGCAACTTTTTATCTTACAACTCCAATTTTTTTCCTCTCGCAACTGAAAGATTATCTTGAAAATTGGACTTCATAAATTCGCAACTGCAACTTTATAATTGAGAAGTCAGAATTGCTAAACTTTTTTTAATTGCAAGTTTATATCCCGTAATTCTGATTTTATTTATCGCGATTCGAAGTTCTTCTTTTTTCCCCTCAGGATTGTGAGCAAGTGTGCCGCACGAGTCCTGAAAAGTGAAGCCAAAACGATTTGATCGCCCCCAGGTGGCTGGATGCAGTATAGGTAATAAACCCCGCCCTCTCCATGTAATCTAATGGGACGTGAGACAAACTAAACAACCAAATTACACTTCAAATAATTTTTCCCAACAATGGATTCTGTCATTTTATGTCATTTTTAAATCACACTAATGTAAGTTCAAGCCGTCGGTTTTAGTTAGTTATTTGATTCTATAAAAATGGGGGTGTGACATGATTGACAGCTTCTTTGAGCGAAGTATTCACTGAGGCACCAACTGAATTTTTTCACGATTGGAGCTTTAATTTCAACATTTCCATAACTGTTTATTTCACACCAACATAATGAGTTGTTCTGCATTAAACTGTACTAACCAATTCTGCTGTAGTGTAGTGTGGGCGGGGCCTTGATAGTAGTATTTAAGGGCATCACTTCACGTACTTCGCTTTCCGTATTCTTCAAAAAGCGTTATGTCCTACGCCTTCCCTATTCAACTTACGGAACGAATGCAGCACCAGTTCCATTTTTTTTCCATAAGTAGAATAGGGAAGTAGTAGGACATAGCCTACAGCGTAAGCTTTTTGAAGAATACAGAAAGCGGAAGCACATGCAAGGCGATCATGTGTGTTTATAAAGCATATATAGTTGTATTTTTTTCGACAATGGCCGATCGTTTCGCTAGATAAGACCCTTATTCCTCGTCTGGTATCGTTTAAAGCTCTTTGAAGCTGTACTGAAACTGTTATTTTGACCTTCAACCGTTTGGAGGCCACTGAAGTCCACTACACGGAGAATAATCATGGAATGTTTCCATCAAAAACCTTAATTTCTTTTCGACTGAAGAAAGAAAGAAACATCTTGGATGACATTATCAGGAAAATTTTATTTAAAGTGAACCAATCCTTTAATTTAATAATTAACTTTACACAATTTAACGCAACTGAATCAACACTGAACAGAACAATGACACTTGTGTCTTCTGTAATGAAATTCTCATTTAATGAAGTTTAACGATAGTTAATTTCCTGTTTATTACTGTGAAACTGCTTTATAAATATTCTGTATTATATAAAGTGCTAAGGTGACTTGACATTTCCATGAGTAAGAACAAGTTTGAGTCTTCAAGCGGAACAGTTTGTATTCAGTCACATACTTATGAGATAATTGAGGCGTATTAGAGGACAGTCACATGTGCTGCGGAAAAGACACATTCCAATGAATGTGAATAGTGTCTCTCTGGTTCTCCTTTAATTGCACTAGTATGAAGTCACACACATCCTGCAGGGGCTGCCCTATGGCCTAAAGACAGGGCGGACTCTGATGAACAAACCACCAAATGAAGTCACACGGTTACTACACAGCTAGCTTTTGTAGATTAGTGTTTGTAAAAACTTGTGTTCCTGTTGCTGGTACAGCATGCCTGGAATGACAAGGCCATGGGTTAGATTTCAAGGAAACACCCAAAATTACCCAACAGAACCATAAACGAAATCAGTTTCCTTGAGATATCTCTGTCATTAGCCACGTAGGTGAACTCTGTCTTAAGATCACTTCATCACAGACAAAGTCATCTCTTGATCACATTACCGGTGTCAGATTAAGGAAGTAAAAATTAATTGCTCACAGAAGGATACAACAGAATTTACTTCAACCTGACACTACTCTTACAATCTATAAACAAAGACCTAGGCAAATTTGCATAGTTTTGCATCTTCCTGTTGCTGTGCTACCAAGCTGTGCATTGTCTATGAAATTAGATCCTCTGAGTCCTAGCTGACGATGAAGACAAGTGTGACCAACTGCAGGGGCTGTCGTAAAAATATCAGCAAAGGGCACAAGGTTAATGTAGGACATAGTCCACTGACTCAGATAACCAAGCTCTCTCTTACTATGGCAGTTAGTATCTCTCTGTTTGTTTAGGCTGACAACATTTTGGCGAAGTCATGATCAATCCTGGTGAAACGGCATGTGATGTTGACACAACCCACAGCCTGATTTGCAGTTCATGGCTAGGATTAAACAAATTTCTTCTATTCCAATGCAAGAAAAAGACAACCAACTAGTGGTCAGCTAGTGTTTTTCAGTGGCTGATTTCTAGAGATTATTTTTTTTAAATGTTACATACTTAAAGGATTAGTTCACATCAGAAATAAAATTTCCTGATAATTTACTCACCCACCATGTCATCCAAGATGTTTGTTTTTCTTCAGTCGAAAATAAATTAAGGTTTTTGAGGAAAACATTCCAGGATTTTTCTCCATATAGTGGACTTCAACAGTTACCAATGGGTTGAAGGTCCAAACTGCAGTTTAAATGCAGCTCCAAAGAGCTCTACACGATCCCAGCTGAGGTTTAAGGGTCTAGTGAAATGATCCGTCATTTTCTAAAAAAATAAAAATCTATACTTTTTAACCACAAATGCGCATCTTGCACTAGCTCTGCGATTTGGACCTTCAACCCATTGATAACTGTTGAAGTCCACTATATGGAGAAAAATCCTGGAATGTTTTCCTCAAAAACCTGAATTTCTTTTTGACTGAAGAAAGACATAAACATCTTGGATGACATGGGGGTGAGTAAATTATCGAGAAATCTTAATTCTGAAGCGAAGTAATCATTTAAAGCGATAAATGTTTAAATTCTGAAATTCTTTGTGTAAATAAAGCTCTACCAAAGTGAATTCAGACATCACGATTACAGTATGTAAAATGGATATTCATTTGCATTAAATCTGTTTTTTAAAAGATTAACATCGTTTTTTAGTGAGCGTTCAATGACAGAAAATGTAATTTAAATGTAAAACAAGAAAACATTAGGAGGATCTACAATTA
Source organism: Chanodichthys erythropterus (assembly GCF_024489055.1). Lineage (NCBI taxonomy): Eukaryota > Metazoa > Chordata > Actinopteri > Cypriniformes > Xenocyprididae > Chanodichthys > Chanodichthys erythropterus. The sequence continues at coordinate 6,609,238 of NC_090221.1, read as the reverse complement.
AATATACAATATTAAAACACTGACATACCTTCATACCTGGAAATATCAATCTGAATTAATTACAGCTCTACCCTTACTCATGCAAAGCTAATTACATTTATCAGTAACAAATTAACTCATGAAGAAACAAACGTTGATGCTGACTGGTTAATTTTTTTAATCTGCCCTGATGAGTTGAATCCCATCCAAAGGTTATATTCAAATTTAAAGACCTAAATCCTGGTGAGAGTGGTCAGTGAGCTGAGACAGCCAATGATATCAATCCCTCCAGCTCACCCCACTCACTGACCAGATCTTCAGCAGGTGGACAGACACATAGCGGACTGGAATAGAATGATTGGATCCTGGATCTGATCCCATTATCTTTGTAGTACTTGTTATCATCCATATCTGTTACAAACCGACCTCTGTTTACTAAAAGGACACCTTATGGCAAGATGACCTGAATGCACTTTCAAAGTATACATCAATACTATTGAGTGGCTGTGATTGCTTTACAAATATTAGCATAATCCATTGATAAGTTTATCATGTCAACTACACCTTTGAAAGTCCAACTTTTTGTAAACACAACGCGTTGACGTGTAGTTTTAAACTATTTCAAGGTCAGATAAAGAAAGAACCGTCATAAAACATTGTTAAAAGACGTTATCTAATAGTTGAGATGATAAAACCTACCACTAATATATGCAATATGTTTGCACTGATTTTGGGCGCGATCACATCATCCTCAAAATGCCGTCTAGGCACGACGCAGCTTTTGAGACACGAACACGTGTTCCGTCAATCACCGTGGAAACGGCTCAGTTTAATCAATGAAACTCGTTTAATATCACCCAGATCTCTTTAATTAATAAAATCAAGTTCTTTTATACCGCCTAGTTTGATCATTTGAATGTGATGATGACGCTCTTTGTTGGATGTGAAACGTCAAACGCAGCATCATCATCATCATCATCATGATGACAGGATGCCAAGACATGCAGTTCCCTCACCTAGCATAATATCAATAAATTCTGTACTAAAACTCAATTTACACACTTTAATCATCATTCAGACCCAGTAAAGACGTGTAATATTCAGATTTGATAAAACACCCTGTCGTTAGCCGGCTAGCGCTCCCTTTATCTCATTTTCACCATCTATAAAGTTGTCGCAGTAAACAATAAAAAAAATATGAAAACAATTTATCTTTTCATTAAGCAGCGCTGAGGTATTAACAATAGAGTAATGTAAGAGTAGCTGGCTAGAGAATGATGCTCGTTAAATCTTACCGGCGTTTAGTCTCTTACCTCCAGAGCCGGATCGACTGCTCGAATGTGTCCCTGCCAAGCGCAATGACCGACAGTTACCTCCAGCGCGTGCTGCTGCACCCGGAAATATTACGTCATCTGACTCCATATTTTTCAGCCAATAGTCGTCTAGACAATAAAGCAAACGCGCATCATTCACTTCCTGTTGCTGTTAGTGCACTTCAGGTCACAGCAACAATGATTCTAGTGATAATATTAGTATTAATAAAAAAAAAATTAATAAAAAAAAAATTAACTTATATTTTTATTTTGAACCACAAAACAGCATAAAATACAGTATAATATTGGTTTTTAACATGTCAGTCCATCATATTCCAATAGCCTTGACAATTATTATATTTTAATTACATCAGACACATCTAAATGTAAAAACAAATACACCTAGTACAGGGGTAGGAAGGGATTAAAAATAAATAAATTAATTAATTAAAAAAGGGAAAAAAATAGGGGAAGGCGGAGAACAACACATGAAGGATGTATTCACATAACATAAGATCACTGGAGTATCAAAGGCATTACAGGAGCCCATCTCATTAAGAAATTAGTTTTCTTAAGTCGTAATGAATATGTGATTTGTTCCATTTCGTACAACCCCCATATTTTTGGAATCCAGGCATTGTATGATAGCGGGTCAGGTTTTAAACATCTGCATGTAATACATTTGATGGTTGCAGCAAAAGTAATTTTTAGTAATTATATTTTAGCTCTACCCTCAAAGGGCAATTGTAGGGTCTTCGGGGATTTCAAAATGGAAGATTTATTTAAGGGCGTCAAATTATTTTGTCCGATAATTTCTGTATTTTGGACACAAAAAAAAATCTTGTTTTTAAAGTTAATTGTAACATCCAAATCATTTTCTAGACAGTAAGTATTGTTGGTGTTTTAGGATAATATAACTCAGGATATTAATATTATATTTACTCATTTTTATTTGTTAATATTATATAAATATTATTGTTTTGTAGTTATAAAAACTATAGTAGCATATGGAAAGCATGTGAAAGCAAATGTTACAACACAACAGTTTGCTCATTAAGATCAGTTTTATTAGATCATATTTACATTGTGATATAAAAAAATCATGACTGCATTGTTGCAAATGTTCGTAAATGCAGTGGATTGTACCACAAGCTCCAAGTCTATTTAAGCGGGATCACTTTTTGCCTTCCACCATGATGATGTGGTAGCCAAACTTTGTTTTCACAGGAGGATCCGTGTATACAGGTTTGTCCATAGTGCTGATGGGTAGTGCAAACGCTGCATCCTGAAATGGTCCCACCATTGATCCTCTTGTCATCCAGCCGAGGTCACCCTGTCATATGCAAACCAAAACTTTAAGCTATACAAGCTGCCATTAAGATATTTATGCTGTTTTGATACTTTAGCAGAATTTGAATAACAAATTACTGAGTAGCGGTTAAAAAACAAAACTGTAAAACAACAGGTACACTATATTGCCAAAAGTATTGGGACACCCCTCCAAATCATTGAATTCAGGTGTTCCATTCACTTTCATGGCCACAGGTGTATAAAATCAAGCACCTAGGCATGCAGACAGCTTCTACAAACATTTGTGAAGGAATGGGTCGCTCTCAGGAGCTCAGTGAATTCAAGCGTGGTACGTGATAGTTTGCCACCTGTGCAATAAGTCCATTCTTGAAATTTCCTCACTATTAAATATTCCACAGTCAACTGTTAGTGGTATCATAACAAAGTGGAAGCAATTGGGAACAACAGCAACTCAGCCATGAAGTGGCAGACCACGTCAAATCACAGAGCTGGGTCAGTGCATGCTGAGGTGCGCAGAAGTCGCCAACTTTCTGTAGAGTCATTAGTTACAGACCTCCAAACATTGTGTGGCCTTCAGATTAGCTCAAGAACAGTGTGTAGAGAGCTTCATGAAATGGGTTTCCATGGCCGAGCAGCTGCATCCAAGCCTTTCATCAAGTGCAATGCAAAGCATTGGATGCAGTGGTGTAAAGCACGCCACCACTGGACTCTAGAGCAGTGGAGACGTGTTCTCTGGAGTATCAAATCACGTTTCTCTGTCTGGCAATCCCATGGACAAGTCTGGGTTTGGCAGTTGCCAGGAGAACGGTACTTACCTGACTGAATTATGCCAAGTGTAAAGTTTGGAGGAGGGGGGGATTATGGTGTGGGATTGTTTTTCATGGGTTGGGCTTGAGTCCTGACCTCAACCCGACAGAACACCTTTGGGATGAATTAGTGCGGAGACTGTGAGCCAGGCCTTCTCGTCAACATCAGTGCCTGACCTCACATATGCACTTCTAGAAGAATGGTGAAAAATTCCCATAAACACACTCCTAAACCTTGTGGAAAGCCTTCCCAGAAGAGCTGAAGCTGTTATAGCTGCAAAGGGTGGGTCAACTCCATATTAAACCCTTCGGATTAAGAATGGGATGTCATTAAAGTTCATGTGCATGTAAAGGCAGGCGTCCCAAAGCTTTTGGCAATATAGTGTATATACATTTCTGAAGGTACTAGGCAACAGGTTCTTCCAGGTGACTTCTTCTAGACACTTTTTATAATTTGTTTAGTATTATTAGTACGAACATACTCTTTTATATAACTTATTTTCATCAGATTTTGAATAGTGAGAAAGTAGGATAGCAAATTTCATTGTGAACAAGTATCACTGTATGCTGTATTTGTGTCTGTTGTAACAGTATATGACAGAAATTGATTTATTATGAGAAATTCTGTAGAATATAATAATGGTTCAGTGTTCTCTTTGAGGGATCTTCATGGAGAGAGCATTGAATGGCATTTTCTGATAAAACAACAGCACAGTACCTATAAGAACTATAGGAATGATTATTTCTCATATCATATAAGTCACATTACTGCTGCTAATACACTGTTCTACACATGAGAAATGTCTTACTCCTTGTCTGGCTTTGTCCTCACTGTATTGTGCTGCCACCTCACTGAAGCGCACACCAGATTTGAGTTTCTCCATGGCTTCCATACACTTGCCATGCTTTTCACACAGAATATGCCGAACCTATTAGAAAATAGACCCAAAAAAGATATAACCAACAAAAATAAAATTTATTTAAATAGCAGTTTGACAGTGACAATGAGACTTCACATCATTCATTAAAAGGGCTTCTGGGACACCGTTCCATATTTGCAAACAAATTTGCATAATGTACTATATTAAAACAGTAAGATGGAAAAATGTAAAGCAACAACAGACAATGCCAATACAGGCAGCTGAAATGTAAAATAAAAAGTGAAAAGGTTATTTTAATTTCATATAATGATAACATGTAATAAACATTTATAAATGAACAATTAACATGTAATGTAAACTACATTTTATAAATGTAATCATAACCATAATATTCATATTATCATATAAATGTAGAGTCAAACCAAAATGTATTTAGACACCTTGAACATTTCATTCATTAATTCAGTTTATTCACTATAGTAAAAAAAAAAAAATGGTAATAAAACATGACAAGATCTCAGTTAAACTGTTAAAAATGTGCCATAAAAAAATAATCTTAATTATGTCAGATAACACTTAAGCAAAACATGTTCAGGTCAAAGTGTCAGAATAATTTTTGGTTCCCAATTTTTCTGGTAGTCCACTGTATGAAGAATTTTTGGGTATAATATGCACAGTTCATTTTGCTATCCTCACTTACATAAATGAACTATAGTGTCCTGCACCCACTAGTAAAAATATACCAAAAATATCAAAAACATTTGAATAATTTTTGGTTTGACTGTATATTTTTAGGAACACAGAATCAGTGTATTTTTATGTGTTCTAAATGTAATGTGTTGTATTATAAACACTTCAGAATTTGAAAATACAACTTCCAATAGATATCCATTACTTTTTCATAAATTTAACAAAAAAAAAAAAAAAAAAAAGTATGCTGCTCTCAACCACTTCCTTCTGATCAGACTGCAAAAATAGTCTAAACTTTTTTATGTAAAGATGTATTCAATGGATATACAAAATAATATAAAATATGAAGTCTTGTTTTCTGTAAAATGTATCAAAATAAAGTGAGTTTATGCTTAAAACAAGAACAAATATCTGCCAATGGTTTGAGAAAAAACAGATTAAATTTTCATAACTCGCTGACAGACAATTATTCTTGTTGTAAGCATAAACTCACTTCATTCTGTTCGATTTTTCAAGACTTCATTTTACATTTTAATCTCAAGAAAGTACCAATGATGTTTATAAATTTGTATTGGAAAACAGGACAAAAATTCTGATGATTATATATAATTTTTTTGTGCAATGCATGCAACTTTTAATGTCATAACTTTATGACTTTCTGCTCTGAATTAAGTGTAAGGGCGAATTAAGCATTTCTTAAGACCCGCAAAACCCTGATTTTTTTTTTCACTAATATTTTGAATTCATTTTCATCTTTAAATTTTCCACTTTCATTTTAATTTTAAAGTTGTCATATTTAATAGTTTTTATGCTATGTCTATACAGTTTGTATTCATTTGTATTTCAGTTTTAGTGTATTATATATATATATATATATATATAATATTTTATTTCAGTTAACATTTACGATTTATGATTTTAGTGAACTATAATAACCCTGCAATATATACAGACGTTTACCTTTACTGCTGTCCCTCCTTTCTGAGCCTTCTCCTTCTTATCACTGTCCCCACTGCCTGAAGCAGCAGCCCCTGCAGAAATACAAATCTATGTTAGCATCTAAACAGTACAACTAGGCAACTATGATATTTATCCATTTATAATATGTATGTTTTGAAATTACCCACAATAAGCGAATCACACATTCAGGCCACATTCTTCACGTATTTCACACTTATTTGCAAACTTGTTTACTTTAAAACACTTATATAGCACATTTAGTACAATGGTCATTACAGTACACAATAGCCTGAAATGTTTCATTAACACTAGTTGGCCTTGTTTAAAACAAGAGTATAACAATGTTTACAATCTGTTAGCCACAAACACTAGCTAGCTAGCACATCAGCGAATATTAGTGCAACAGTCAAAACACATGCTATACATTTGGATATGGTGTTTGTTAAACTGTGTTGTGGCAGCATCATATATTTGTTGTTTACCTTTAGCACCTTTGCCACCCTTTCCTTTTGGTGGCATTTTCTGTCTCCTCGTGTCGGATGTGTTTGCTAGCAGCACACAAGAGGGAGTAACTCACTGATTCCCACGCGGTTAGCCTGAAAATTGCAAGTCAGGTTTTTTCAGCACACAGTTTTACAGTATACGTTATTTCAGTCTGTAATGTGCAGTAAACAACACATGCAAATGAACCCGAATATATGAAAATATAATACAGTACAAATATATAGCTTTGCGCAGACATGAGTAGAAAGGATGCGCTTGAATACATTTTAAGATACATGAACAGTTTTGTGTTTTCACTTTAACGATGAAATTTAAATTTTATTATTATTCATGGTGATGACCAGTATATGGGTTAATATGTTTTGACTACAACTGTATTTTGTATTTTATATTTAAACAGATTCTAAAAGTATGATTTTTGATTATTTTTATGCGCAAATGTGTCCTCGCGAGGATGCTCGTGAACGCCGCAGAGCCACATGATGACGTCCAACTAATATAGCCTACTTTTACTTATTTTTATTGGAGAAAAAGCATTAAAATGCTCGATGTGATTAATTTTGCGCAGTTATATTTTACATTAGCCTACGCATTCGTCATTTTAATCAAGTTATTCGGCTTTAGGCAGATATAGCTCGGAACGAATCAGATTCTCTTTTGTTGAGAATGAGCTGCCATGGTAACAACAGGAAGACAACACAGCCGCCTTCTGCTGCTGACACGAGAAACGACGCTTTAACTTTAAAAAAGAAAATAAAAATAAATAATTTAATTGTTTTTCTGTCAATATGGCATGATGACGCAAAGGTAATAAAGATTTTAAAGATGTTTGTTTTCAAAAAAGTTTGTTTCAGCTGTCGCTTTGGCTAGTTAGCCGACTCAACCAGTTTATTAATTGGAGGATCATATAATAACTGTTTGACAACATATCAGACATTTTCATATCCGCCAGATAAGTGTTAATATAATCATATCCAGCTCTCACCGAGACAAAACAATTGTTTCTGCCATCCAGTAAGGGCATAAAGAAGATGTTTGGTGAATGAATAGGATCAAAACATGGAGAAATATGAGAAAGTCCTGACTCTTGGCAGAGGAGGAGCAGGTGTTGTGATGTTGATGAAACATGTTGATACAAAGAAATTTTGTGCAGTCAAAAGAATACATGTGGACAGTTCCCGAAAAACAAAGACCAAAGATGTTGTGTTGCAAGAAGCAGATATTCTCAGGAGCTTGAAGCATCCTCATATTATAACATGGATTGAAACTTTTTTTGACACAGATAATGAGAATATTTTCATTGTTATGGATTATTGTGATGGTGGAACGCTGGATGACCACATTAAAGAGCAGAAGAGCGGAGAATACTTTGCAGAATGCAAAATTATGAACTGGTTTGTGCAAGTTATCATGGCCGTCAGTTATATCCACTCTGAAAAGATCCTTCACAGAGATATCAAGCCTTCCAATGTGCTGCTAACCAAGAGAGGTGTGATTAAGCTTGGGGATTTTGGGATATCAAAGATTATGAACCACACGCTGGATATGGCCTCCACCTGTGTGGGAACCCCCAGTTATCTAAGTCCTGAACTCTGTCAGGATGTCCCATACAGCACCAAATCTGACATATGGGCTGTTGGCTGCCTACTATATGAGCTTTGTGCCCTCAAACCAGCTTTTGAAGCAAAAAATCTCCTAAGTCTGTTTTACAAGATCATAAAAGGAGAGTACATCAAGGTCCCCGAGAGGTATTCGGAAGACATCCATGCATTAATTGGGAAAACGCTGTCCTTGGTTCCTGAGAACAGACCGAGTGCGAGCAGCATACTTAGTATGACCTACGTGCAAGAACATCTGGGAAAGTTCATCGAGCATCAGGAGAAAGAACTTATAAAGGTGAATGCTGAATCCAGACCTCAAACAAAAGAAGACTTTAATGTAGAAAACGCATCTATGGAAAGCAAAACAGATAGTGCTTCGGCTGTCTCTGACAAGACACTGCAAACAGAGACATCAACCTGTGCTGAGGAGGAAATCGCCCATGAAGGAACAGAATCTGATTATTCAGAGGACTTTGACGAACATGATAGCTATGCGTCCTCCGAGGATGTTTCGAGGGAAGATGTCTCCTCCAGTCTTGCCAATGTGGTTGAAGAGGCATTTGAGGAATCTAGCGGTAAGGGTGTAATGTAATCATTAATAATCTTTTCCATTGTTTTATTATTATTATTATGAGGCAGCATCCAAGGCAACAGGCATGGGCTGTAATCTCTGCATGTATTTTTTATGACAGTTGTGTCTGATGATGAGGACATCTCTGAATATCCAGATGACTTTGAAGAAGCTGAGGATGATGACCTGGCTGAGGTGGTCAGCTATGCCAGAGATGCCATGAACTGTGTTTCAGAAAATGATGCATTTGATGTGGAACTGGAGCTCAAAGATGCAGGCGGTTTCTCTGTCACAATGAAACTGTTAAAAGAGAAATACATGGGTAAACATGCACATAAAAAATTGGTAACACTTTATTTCGATGGTCCACTTTAGACATTCCACTAACTATAAATAACTTTGCAACCAAATGCCAACTTATTATACAAACCCTAACACCTAACCTTAACCTATTCAGTCGAATAATACTCTAATAATGAGAGTTAGTTGACATGTAGTTGCAAAGTTACATATAGACCTTATTCACAGCAGCGCCATCTTTGATTTTTAACGAATGAAAGCGAAGCTGTGAGGTATAGACATACATCTCTTCAGTAGGTTGTACTGTTTTTTAATGCGTTTTTTAATTGTTGCTGACAAAACACTGCAAAAATATCTTTCTATAAAAATTTCAACAGACAAAAAACTCCAGACAACGTGAGCTTTTGAAATTTATAAGTGTTCTATGAGCTTTTTACAGCTTTTTTTTACCTCGCTTTCATATCTGTCATGGCGCTGCTCTAAATAAATGCCTATAGTTAGTAGAATGTCTAAAGTGGACCATCGACATAAAGTGTAACCATAACATTTTAAAAAGTTTATTATTTTTTCTTTACTCACTTGATTTTTGTTGTTTCTTTGCTTGGTTTGTCTTAATTATATTTTGCTTCAGTGATTAATTTAAAGGGTTAGTTCACCCAAAAAAATCATTAAGTACTCACCCTCTTGTCGTTTCACACCCATAAAACCTTCATTCATCTTCAGAACACAAATTAAGATATTTTTGATGAAATCTGCGAGGTATCTGACTCAAGGTCCAGAAAGGTGCTAAAGACATCGTTAAAATAGTCCATGTGACTACAGTGGTTCAACCTTAATGTTACGAAGCGACAAGAATACTTGTGTGCAAAAACAAAACAAAAACTTTATTAGGAGGGTGAGTAATTAATGACAGCATTTTCATTTTTGGGTGAACTAACCCTTTAACAACCTACTTCAAATTTAGTGTTAACAGTCAAATGAGATTTTGTTTAAATCAAGGTTGCAGTGGTCTAAATGAATGATTTGGAAAGCATTTATTGTTTCATAGCATTTGAATATATATACATAGAAATATCAGTATAGCTCTGAATACTGAATACTGCCAACAAATCAGTGTCTCTGCATATGTAATGCTGTTCTGCTTTCTTGATTTATAGAAGATGTTGGAGCCTCAGTCTATGAGGAAATCAGTGAGCACTTTCTGAATGGCCTCACGCCAGAAGACCTGCAGCCACAGTTCCAGCACATGATCGGAACAGACCATCTGGAGACCTGCTACCTCATTTTCAACCTTGACCAAGAGACCACATGCTGAATCATGCCTGTCCAATTTAGAGAAAGCAAGTTCCTTGTTTTAAAAGTCAGTGCTGCTGACGTAATGATGAACTATTCTATAACTATATGAAGCATTCAGTGTATATTAAATACAGCATTTTGTAATATATGTAATGAATTATAACTGATTATAAAATAGTTTGATCATATAGATATTTAACATTAAGAAACCTTTAACTAAGCATTCAGTTTTGAAAGTGTTACCTAGTATAACCAGTAGGTGGCACTCTATAGTAAGAAAATGTGTAGTTTGGTGTTACACACCAATTCAGAAAATGAACACATCATAGTTTCCCATCTTGGTGTTATTAGTCACATCACAGTGACTGAAGTTTAAAACTACTGCCTTTCTAAATAACCTATATAGTGGATACAAAAATGCATTTTATCTGTGGCACCCATTTCTCTACGTTTTTATTTACAAAAATCATCTATCAACATATCCATTAAACAATGCCTGTAACGTGAAAGCAGTGGAGAATATCATTTCCTGCTGTGCTTTCACTCCACTATTGAAATGTAAAAGGAAGACATTTGCGGAATCTGTAAATTTATGGGTCACAGCTGCAGTTGTTTTCCACTTAAGGCGTTTTCCCTTAAACATGTCCAGATTATTCCAAGAGGGATTTAGTCAGTGTGATAGAGAAACTGCCATGTGTAACTGTATGAATGACCCTTTCATTTAAGAATGTTCACAATTTGCCCCTAGAGGAAAGTGTGTTGTCAAGCCAGCATTAGCATAGGAAAGCTGCATCGATTATACATTTAGCCAGTATAAAATGAGATCGGTAGTATTTGTCTGTTTTAATATATCTAAAAATTTATTAATTTTATTTTGATTTTACTAAAAACTGCATCAGTCCCTGCCAGGTAGGGCTGTTTTTGTTGTGTATCATGGTATGAGAAATGCACTTTGGTAAGCTTAAGTTATCCACTGTAAAGAAAAACAACTCTGAACATTAAAAATGTAAAGTCATTCCCATAAAACATTTATTTTTAATGTTCTGAAAAGGAGTAAAACAGACTGAGGAGTCATTCAGGATAGAGTTTTAAAAATTTCCATATGTCTGATGGATTATGTAGCATGTTTCGTTATTTATCTGCCTATGCATTTGGATGAGAGACCAGAATAGATGCAGACAGGTCTGAGACCACTTTAAGTAGCGACCACCTCTATGCCTTGTCACTTTAAAACCTGTCAATATTTCATCCATAGTAAAACTAGCTATCGGGAGAGCTTGTCACTTGTGACTTCAGGGGTCTGTACAAAGTTTGATGCATTATTGATTGATTTCTGCATGAGTGCTCCACCCTTTAGCTCAACTTTCTTCTTGATTTTTTTGTTTTGTTTTCATATTATTCAAAAATGAGGCTAGGATCCTAATTAAGAGTATTTGTTTTTGAGCTGGAGTGTTGACATGAAATTCTAAAAAAAAAAATAATAAATTTTTTTTTAATTTCTTTATTCTCTTGTATTGTTGTTTTCCTTGTGGTGTCCTAATTATATTTTATTTCATGAATTGGTGAATTGAACAACCTGCTTTCAATCATCATGACAACTCTCAGAATAGTTTTAGCATGTTATTGAATATGGCAATGTAACAGTATTTGGTTTTAGAAGTGTGAACTTGAAAACAAAGAGCTGGATCCAAATGCAAAAATCAACAAACAAACCAATCAAACAAGACCACCAGTGAAGCAGGAACAAAATGAGTGAACCAAACATTACATCCATGTAGGAACATGACTCAACTAAGAACACAAGAAATTGGGCTACTGATGGGCGATTTCTTCATGAAGCTTCGGTATCAAACCGCCAAAGTCACGTGATTTCAGTAAACGATTCGATACGTTTCGAAATGTCAATGGTTCACCGCTGGGGGCGATCTCTGCGAACCATGAATCATGCAGATTCACTGAGCTCGCCCCCCAGCGGTGAACCATTGAACAAGTACCTATGGGTTTTACCTGATCTCTGATCAGTTTTATACATTTGTAGACGTTCTAATTAGACATTAGTGTAATTAAAAGGAATTTTAGTAGTTAATAGTCTCTTATTGGGCCGTTTAGCTGAGCCATCTATGGAACAAACAAAAGAAGCCCTGAGAATTGATAACACATTATACAGACACTTGATATTTAATCTTACTAGATAATTAGTTACAGCATTTGATAGATTTTACCTTCAATAAAACGTTTGAAATGGGTCTGTACAAGGTTTTTTTTATGCATGTTTGGCCTGGGTTTTTGCTGCATTTACACTGTTCTGACCAGCAGGGGTCACCAGCATGTGGCATTTTGAAAGCTTCGAAACAGTGAATCATTTTACGAAGCAATTGGTTCAATTTAGTCGAAGCTTTGAAAAGCTTTGTTGCTCCCATCACTACAAGAAACACTGCTATTTTGAGGTAACTGGCAAACTGGGAACAGTCAAATAACTAACAAACAAGAACAACTACAGAGGACTACAAAACATGGCGCAGAACAGGAAATAAAAGTCCACACAAAACTACGAGAACACATGCAGGCAGACTAGATCTGCTGTTGATTATTGCTGCTGCTAATAGATACACAGACACACTGCTGTGAGCATGTAAGATCTGCTGCTGCATAAATAGACATACATAAATCCTCTAGCAAATCTAGGCAGGTGGAGCTGGGGAGGTGGAGGGTTTCAGAGGAACCAGATTATTTAAATGTTGAGCAATCAAACTCATTGTCTGCAGGATCAGCTTGTGCCATGCAGTAATGATGTGATTGCTTGCAGACAGTATTTTAAAGACCAGCCTATGCCCCATAGAGTTTATGACCAAACATTTTTTTTTACTATATTATACATTCAAGAATCTTTCAAGATGTTTTAACATGCAAACTGATTGAAAACCTTTGTTCTACATCAATGAGCTTTGATTACTGCGGATATTCAAAAATCTATTTTTTCTTGCAGGCCATTTATTATAATCAGTGTTGGGATTAACTCAATAGAAGTAATGTAATCAGATTACCTTTTCAAGTAACTAGTAAAGAAACACATTTTTAAATTTACAACAAAATAGCCAAGTCACTTTTTCAAATAATGCAAGTTACTTTTTCACATTTATTGACTAACAGCTCTCCTGGCCCCATGTTGAGAGAAATAAAGGTCAGAGGTGTGTGTGCTGTGTGAACATGATGTTATTGTAGTTCTGGACTAAATGTGAACATAAGGGTGTGTTGACACTTGTAGTTCGGTTCGTTTGGTCCGGACCAAAGATTTAGAAGATTTAGTCCTGGTCCGGTTAGCGTTCACATTGGCAATTTTATCACCGAATCAAAAGACACCGAACCTTAAGGCATAGGGATACATTCACAACGTGATTGGTCGGATTTTATGACGTAGCCTACTGCCTATTTTGAGACGGAACTTACCGAACATCCAAAACAGTGCTGTTTTCTGAGGTAAATGTGCTCGTTGTGTGTGCGTAGCCTGCATGTGATGGTATTTTGGCCAGCTGGGAACTCGTGAAGAGCTTATAAAATGTGTAAAGTAGTCAAAACACCGGCGGGAATCCATCCGTCACACACACAAATGATCTGCTGCATGGAGACGCTCGTCTGATGCCTGTGATGGGCAAACTCGCGATTATGACAAGAATAACCGACATGCGTGAGGATTCTGTCCTTTTTAGGGTCTCGTCTTCCTGTTTTTGGTTCGATTAACTTACATGTCTTTGGTCCGTGTTGCGTTCATATAGCATTCGAACCGCACCAGAGTTAGTTTGGAAGAGTTCACATATGTTCAAATGAACCGCACTAACCGAGCAATCGCACCAGGGTTCGTTTTAAGCGAACCAAACATGACAAGTGTAAACGCACCCTTACTCCGCTCACTTGCACGGAAACATTTAGTATTCCTCAATGTATAAAAACAGTGAAATGCAAGCTCATTTATGCAAACCCGTAACTAATTACACAAATACACTTTATTTAATCTCACTTTATTAACCAGTGTCTTTGCTGCTGACCTTCAATGATCCAATTCAACCATAAAGCAAAATTAGATTTAGAAATAAGAGTGTTGAACTTCCTTCTGTATCCTGTTCTTTAATCCAGAATGGAAGCACAGCTGAAAGGTTTGTTTGAGCTGCGCCCTCTACTGAATGGGCATTAATATTCATTTCACTTTTGGTGTGAAGCCCTTAACATTTGCCAAAAAAAAAAGATTTTTTTTGTTGTTATTAAAAACAAACAAGCTAGCTGTTACGGAACAGTCACAATTTATTGATTGTGGAAGGCAAGCAAACAAGCAGGTCAGTATAGCAGAGAATGCAGGAATACAATTAAGAATGGTAATACTGACAGTTCTTTGTAATGTAGGTGGTTTGAGGAGAATGTGGATGTGAACAGCCAGGCACACACTTCAGTGAAGAAGATGGAGTTGGGAAGCATTCCTGGAGATGAAGACGCTGGAGCAACGATGCATGAAGGTAAGTAGTGCAGGTAAGTGAGTCCCACTCAAAAGCAAGACCAGACAAAGTGCCAGCGTGAAGTGTGTGCTTATATGCTGCAGCGATGATGAGGTGATGACGATCAGGTGTGGGTTATTAGTAGTGATTGTGATCTCTGTGACTGGGTGGTGATGGAGCCTGGCCGATCTCTGACACAAGCCCAGCCCAGGTGGGTGAGAAAAAGAAACGCAAAAGTAGTGTAACACATTACTTTTCATAAAAAGTAACTAAGTAACGCAACTAGATACTTTTTTAGGGAGTAACACACTATTGTAATGCATTACTTTCCCCAACACTGGTTATAATCTTTGTCTGGCAAACAGCCTCATGTTTATTGGTTTGCCAGACTTATTCAGGAAAGTCCTATTTAACAGTCATGATATTCCAAAGAGAAAGGAAGTGCTGCAGAGAGACTGGAAGGAAACTCAGGCAAACATGTTTCCCTTGACCTTTAATAGACAGCACATGTCTGGCCGACATTGGTGTGAGATTTCTCTGCTAGATATAGATTACCATACTGCTCCTCACACATGTGTTCCATTGAAAGCTGGATGTTTAAATTCCTTATTTGCTTATCAGAAAATATTTTTATGGAAAATTCATTGGTTCCAGCAGTACTTTAAATTTCTAACTCACTTGGCTAGATTCATTCAAAACCTCAGGAAGTAAGTTAAGAAAAACATTAACAAGCTCACAGCATAAAAGTTTTGTCCTTCTTCCAAGAAGAGGAATACTACAAACAATAATAACCTCCAGGCTGACTGTTTTATGTCACAGCTCTAAAATATTGATGTGCCATTGTTTCCGGTGAAACAGCCTCACTGGAGACCAGTGAGTATTAGAGAAGTGAGGTGGAAGATGGTGACAGTAGCCTGCACTCTAACCTGCTCCGGATGCGTCTCCAGAGACGGCACAGACCACAAACTACATCTCCTTGTGAAAATCCGCCCTATTTTAACCTAAAACCAGAGGGACTAAAAGCAGTGCTGAAAATTACACCTAACTCTTCAGCTACGACTGTGTATGAAAGCAAATTGTTTCAGTGGAAGAGTAAAAGCCACTTATACGGGAAAGGTTGATGGCACTTTACCTGATCTCACCATCTTGAGCTGACGCGTAGTTTAAAAATAACCATGACAACGGCTGTCTGAACGGCTTATATCAGGACTGTACAACATGAATCTAACCATGAATCTGTACGCCACAGATTTATACTACAGTTCAGCTGTTAAAATATAGGTTAATAGGTGTTATTTCTTTGAATAACCATATGTTCCAATTAAATGTTACTGAGTTGTTTATAAAATAAGGAAGCCTGTTTACACCTCATAGTATAAGAAATGAAAAAGTAATTTGCGATGATCACACAATGTGACTTTATATCTTGCAAGTTGACTTTGAATCTTGCAGTTGCAATGCTGTTTCTCATAACTGTTTTATAATGTGATTTTACATGCTGAAATATGACAATGTGACCTTAAAGCTTTAAAGCTTGCAAATGGGACTTTGTTTCTCATAGAGAATTTATAACTCACAATATGACTTTATATCTCCCAATAGTGATTTTACCTCACAATGTGACTGTAAATCTTGCAGTTATGATACTTTTTCCTCATAATTGCACATTTTATAACGTACATTTGTGATTTTATATCTCACAATGACTTTATATCTTGCAATACGATTTTAAATATCACAATGGACTATATGCACGGAGCGTTCTTTAGAACTTCCGCATTAATATAAGCCAGCTCGAAAACTTCCGGTGAGATGTCATTTTCTGGTGTGTTGAGCATCAGTAGTGTAATACTTAGTTTATAATCAGAATATAATCACTTAAATAGTGTGGCATAGCATTAATTTAGTTATTCAAACGCAAGACAGCATAAAAAATAAATAAATAAATAAAGACGTACCTCAATGTTCCCCCTCGGCTAAATTCAATTCGACCATTAGTTTTCACACTTTTATGTGGAAAAAAAAGCTTCAAAAATTAAATATTTATTGTGCACTTTAGTTAGATTAAGTGAATAAATATGTGTTTTCACAAGTGTGCTGAAATCATTGATCTTGCACTGCACTGACTGACAGCTGCTGTGATTACAAAGGGAGCACGGTGCTCGCTTTCTGTGTAATTCACAATAAAAGTTATTGTTTTTCATAAGATTTTGTGAGTATTTCATACTTCACATTGACAAAATGTATTTTAAACCTAGTTATTTTATAATGTTTAATATTTAGTCAAAAACGAAGTGAAAAACGTTTAGAGGAAATGGCTGATATGTGCGCAAATAAATGCAACTTTGCCGCCATCTGGTGGTTAAAATGCTAATTACTGTCTTTTTTATTTTTAGATAAGTGTTTTCTATCAAATGTTAAATTTCCTATATTTTTAAACGTTCGGTTTTACAATGGGGACAATCTCAGAAGGATGAACAAATAATGTTTGTGGTCATCACATTAAAAATAACATTTGAAGTGCTGGGAAAAAATGTGTGTGCGTGTCTAATTACAGACACTGCATTTTTAAACAGGCCCAATAGCTTCGTCTTTATTGCAATCAATAAAACTGGTTTATTGGTAAATGTGATAACTACATTAAAATATAAATACAACATTAAAAAGTCAACCATAGATGGTTTTGTGTCGATGTACAACGACTACAGAATGAACAGCTAACAGTTCACCGGAAGTGCTCGAGCTGGCTTAACGACAACCAGGAAGTAACCCGTGCATATAGTCCATTGCGACTTTAAAACTCACAAAATCCAAAATATCCCACAATGACTTTATTGCATTGTTTCTCATTACATGTCTCATTACATGACTTGGATATCCACAATATGATTTAAAAATCGCACAATTATGACATTGTTTCTCATAAACAGGCTTCCATAGAAATCTGCAACTCATTAAACAACGTGCCCTGTTTCACATTAACGGAGAACATGTAAAGTGGAAATTTACTAAGTAGGCCTACAGTAAAGAGTGAGAACAGTGTTCATGTTTCCTCTCACCCTGCATGACACGTTAATCACAAATGATGAGAGCAGGTCGAAAGCAATTACATGTTAGAAAGCGATGTCATGGCACATAATTTCACTTTATTACCTGACATGAAGGAGACCTTGAGGTATGAGTCTCGGTTCGATCTCTGCCTAGTCTTAGGGTTGCGATGGGGCAGTTTAATAAGAGCTATTGTAGATGTCCTTGTAAATGATCAGTATCAACAGAGTGCACTTTATGGAGTTTGTAGTATGCTCCTGAGCGGATTATCCAGTGACGAGAGGTGAAAAGGGTCTTTATGCCTTTCAGACGTAAGTTGAAACAAGCAGAATGTAATTTCCAACTTTATATAATTGATTTCAGGCTCTGCCACCCCTGCCACAATGTGCTAAAATCTGTCACATGAGGGATTTCGTGGATATTGTCATTGAAATATATTTTAAGTCATGTACTGTATGGACAGACTTTTCTCAGGTTCAGTGTTAGTATTTTGTCCTTCCAATGACAGTTGTCTCATGGAGAAAGTGTTTAAAGACCCCCTAGGTCAGATTACAGGATGCAACAGGGAACAAGATCGATTTTCCACCTCAGATCCTTTAATCCAGTTTATTGGAAGTCCAGTAACACTGAGCACAATATTGTTATATTAAAGGGTATTGGTCACATTCTGCTATTGTGGCAGCTGCTCCATAATCTTCCTGTGAAGGTATCTCACAGGAGCTGGATCCATATCTCACAATAAAGGGTGCAGGTCATTTTGGACCTATCAAAAGTGGAGTGTTTGATGCATTGGAACAGTAATAAGCCTAATGCAGTTTTGCGATCCCTCAGGCATCTCTTCAACTTCAGGATTTTCTTGGTGTTTGTTTTTGATTCACTTATAATTCAAAGTGAAGCTCTCATTTGATGGTCTGACATTTGAAAGCTTAGAAGCTTGTGCCCATAGAGGAACATGGTAACACTTTTCCACTGCAGATGGCAGTTGTGTGTGCGGGATTAGACTTATCAATGACTGTAAAAAAAACAAAAACTTTGTAACACCATTACAAATTACTTCAGAGTTTGCTGAATTTATTTGTTTAAAGACTTTGATTCATTCAGGAACAAAACAAGTGACAGATATATTCTATACTTACCTCCTATATGGCAGGCGAAATGTATTATGTGTATTATGACCAGATGACTTCCGCCTACTATTTTACTACTTTTAAAGTGCACATATGATGACTGATGAACATGAGAGAGGAGTTGTGAATAGAGTTGTGCAGGAATGACGTCCCTTTGTAGGCCAACCGGCAGTTAGCATCACAGATTCGCATCACAGACCCTCGAAAATACCAACCCGATCTCACCGCAATTCATACATATTTTACAAGGTGGCTAATTCATATAAATTCATATGACCTCACATGTACGAATACAATTGCATGTTTTGTGGCAAATTCGTACGTATTTAAGAGTTGCCAAATTTGTATGAATTCATATGAATGACCTGCCCCTAAACCTACCCGTCACTGGGGTTTAAACAAATTGTATGAATTCCAAGTACAAGTGAGGTCTTACGAATTCATTTGATTTAGCCACCTGGTAAAATACAATGTGAATTGGTCATGAGATAACATGACAAAAACCAATAGGATTTTCAATAGGCTTTTGGATTGTCGCAAAAAAACCAAAAACAAACAAGCTCTGTGATCAGCAAGTTAATGACACTTTAATATTTTGTCCATCAAGATAATTTTCACACATGAACACTGCATTTAGGCTTCAAAATTCATAAAAGTTGTCACAACATGGTCCTAGTACTTCAACGTCACCATCACTAAGCTACCGGCAACTCTTTCAGTATTTATCTAAAACATTTTCTCATAAAGCTTGAATTAGAATAGTTTATAAGAGCACAATTATGAGCATAACAAGGCTGTAAAAGCGGACTTCGGCGTGATGATGTTTAATGTCCCAATAGCCTCCGTAGTCCCATTTACTCAAGACACGTAACAGCTCACGAGTGTGTAATACTGATGTATTTTATGTCGTAGAATAAAGCGTGAAAGTATCTTGAGCTTGTATTAACCACAGACCTTATTTCAGCCATTTAACCAAAAACCCATTCAAAAAACATTGGGACGACTGAGCTGGTACTAAGTACTAAAATGCTTCTAAATGAGTTTTTAGCCTACAAATTTACATCATACCTAGAGTGACCATACTTCCTCTTTTTCCTGGACATGTCCTGGCCATAATTTTTAAATTGCCTAAAATGGCTTGAGCCCCTGCCCCTTTAATCATGAAAGTCGATTATGTACAATGCCAGTACGCTATTGGTAAAATTACTTTTCAATTATTACCTTCAGCAAGTATGAAAACAAAGCCAAAACTGGGACATTTTAGGCAATTTATAAATCCTGGCCAGGACATGTCTGGGAAAAAGAGGACGTATGGTCACCCTATCATACCTGCACCACTCTATAGCAGTGAAGCGACACAACTGATGCTGTAGGTCACATGACAATGACAACATGAGGATGTAGAACGTCTGGATTTCATTCATAGGACCTATGAGCCACAAGCACCCTTCTGAAATCTAAAATGACAAATGGTACACCCTACAATTTAGTGGACTTCACGATCACATGCACTCGGCAGCCAGTGATGTTGATTATGTGTTGACTTTGGTTGTAACTTCGCTGCCTTCAAAATCGCCAAAGGAACTGTCAATATTTGTACTTTTTCCAACACTGACTTGTGAAAGAAGTCAGTGTTGGAAAAAGTACAAATATTGACACTTTCAATCATAAACTGTTCCTAACTCCTCCTAACTGAATTTATATCCAATAAGGCCAGAGGATCTCACAATGATCAGTCACTATGAATCAATAAGATTAAAAGTTATGAGAATACAAGAGCTTTGTTTCAACTGAAGCTTACACTGAAGTGCTTTTCATATTTAATATTGGACAAAGACAAGCAGAACTGACACCCTTCCAATGGTTATTCCTAAAGTCCTAAACCATATTTCTCCACGGACCATTTCTCATCTCATTTTACAGCGGAATGAAAACCCATGTTTTTCTCAGTGGGTGGTATTGGTTTTGTAAGGGCTTTGGAAGCATTCTCACTGGGGGAATCCCATGTTGTGTGGAAACGGCAGAGATTTTGAAGATAAATCTTGTCTAAATGGAAGATCTGTAGAAGGAATTTGATGCACAACCGTGCTTTTCTTTCCAAGATTGCTATAAGAATGTGCTGTGCTTTCAACTACCTCTGTAAGATGTAAAATAAATGTCTATAGGGCAAAAAAAGTTCATTACATCAAGTTTAATTGTCCATTATCGAAAAACAGAGGGTGATGATGGCAAGCATCTTCCATGTGCCAGAGAGTGATTGTTCATAACCTTTTCAGAACTCTCTTGCATAATTATGATTAGAGGGGAAGGCAGACAGACACTTTTAACAAATAACCTTTTACACTGTCACCCATGCAATCATCTTTATGCTTTTTAATCTCAACATCCGTAATCTAAAATCTTTTAAAAGCCATTTCAGCCGACCTCAGATGCTCTCTCAGTATGGCTGTCTGTGATTTACCCAGCCTGCAACAGTGTGATGCAATCTGTGGTGCAAATGATCTAATTAGTCAAATATCTTGATTACTTAGATCCGAGAAGTCTGCATGTATTGCTCCTTATGGTGGAAGCTTGTCAATTAGAGAGTTGTTTGCTTTGGCTAATTGTAAATGCGTGAAGGGTTCTTGTCCTTTTACAGAGTGCAGAGGCTGACAGCAGGAGGCTGGGATATAAGCCGCCCTCGTTTGGTAGAAAGAACAAGTCACCTCCAGGGCATGAGGTCAGGTCATCCTCTTTTCACCACTCTTTCTCCTTCAAACGCTCTTTTATCTTTCCATTGATACTGGAAGGAGATGAATCACAACGGGCAAAGATATTTCGAATGCAGTTAAGAAAGAATGATGGTTTGGTATAGCCACCTGCCACTAATGGAGGTGCAATATTATACAAATTTTAAGTGTGGCTAACACTTTTTTTTTTTAAGTTGATGTAATTACACATTACAACACGTATTTACCATAGTAATAACAGTAAATTATGCATAATTACAAGTAACTAACCCTAAACCAAACCCTGACCGTAACTCGATAGTAAGTACATGTAGTTAATTAATATTGCTTAGTACTTGTTTGAGTAATAAAGTATAACCTTAGTGTGAATATAAGGTAGTATGCTTTATGGAAACATTAATTTAGGTGATGGAGCATTTGTTCTGTAAAGATATTTAGTGTGGGTATACAATTGAGAGAGAGATTAGAGCAGACTTAAGATTTAAGTGCTGATAATTTAATGAACTATTGATATTCCACAGTGAAAAACTGAGGCAACTGAGACCAGAAACAAACAGCATGATATAAGTGTTTTTGAAAAGGAACATGTACATTTACATAGTGTTTTTTAATTAATTACATACATAAATACACTCAAACATGGACAAACCTAACTGTTGAACTCTATTTGAATATATTTTAAGATGTAATTTATCCCTGTGATGCAAAGCTGAATTTTCAGCATCATTACTCACAGTGTCACATGATCCTTCAGAAATCATTCTAATATGATGATTTGCTGCTCAAGAAACATTTCTGATTCTGATTATTATCAATGTTGAAAATAATTGTGCTGCACAATATTTTTTGTGGAAACTCTGATACATCAGGATTGATGAATAGAAAATTCAAAAGAACAGCGTTTACTTGAAATAGATGTAAAGTCTTTACTGTCACTTTTGATGAATTTAATGCATCCATTTTCTTACTGACCCCAAATTTTTGAACATTAGTGTATGTAAAATAAATAAATAAACAAACCCATGTTCAATATACATAACATTTTCTAACCTCAGGTTTGCAACATGAGGTTCATCATACAACCTAAGATGCATTGAGAAGAATAAAATCTGTTTAGACATTTGTAACAGTCAGTGTATCATATGTGGATTATTCCCAGGTCACTAGGCATCTCTAATCTCAGCCCTATTTCTTATATTTCATACAGACACAAATAATGGTACATTCTACATGACACATTTCCTCAGGAGCAGTTGGAGGGAGCCAAGAAAGATTTCATGAGATACTTGCCTCAAGAAGAAGAAAATGATTCTCTCATATCTATGAAAAATAAAATAAATTGATTTATCATTGATGAAAAAAATTAGGACAATAGTTTCAAGAGAAATTCAAGACTGGTATCTGTCTCTCAAAGTTATCTCCTTTGTGAGTAATGGTATATCTTCACAACACAAATTTGACACATTTCAAACCACAGTCTATTGTGATGAAAGCTCAGCTTGATTCAAAGACAAAGTACATCAGAGAGCTCTGAACCACGCAAAAGCCTAAACCAATTTATATCTTTGTTTCTGAATTGCTTTCTTTGTATGTGGTTGCCAACATTGTTTTCAATATTTTTCCAAAATCTAATGCTCTAAAAACAGAAAATGTATGGGTCTTCAACAGGAGGCCCACAGCTGTACTGCAGGGAGGCCTGGCAATGCTCAATGTTTGTGAATTTTTTTTAAATCTGTGTTGAACAAAATACAGTAAGTGTACTTCAACTAATGCTAAAGTTAAGAAGCTAAAATTGTGTCCCACATTCAAATACATAAAATAAAATTTAAATGGTACAAGTATATAATTCTGTACTTTGATAATCATTATTTCTGTCATGTCAACTCTGGCAGTGTTTGGCATGGTAATGGATATGACAATGTTGATATGTTTGGTCTTGGCAGAATAGATCTGCTACCACTACTGTTGTTGTTCTGCTGTTGGTTATTGCTGCTGCTACTGCCAAAGTGCCAAAACACACAGAACGCTGCTGTAAGCAAGTAAGACATGTGGCGGCTGTACAATATAACATACCTGAATTAGAATTAGATGGAGCTAAGAAAGGTGGAGTGTTTCTGAAAGCGACCTACAACTGCTACAGCAAATGCTGACCAAGTATTTGAATGTTGAGCAGTGAGCTCATTGGCTGCTGATACAGCAGGAACCAATCAGATGTGCCCTATAGAAAATTATGTGATTGCAAACAGATTGAGTTACGAATTATCAGCCTGTGCCATCTAGAGTATCATGACAGAACTTTGTATTTTAACCCTTTCGATCGTGAGTTTAAAATATTCTAACTGTCCCCCCAGAGTGAGTTTTTTTAAGGCGACCGTTATTTTAGAACGTTCGCCTTTAATGTTTCCATGGCGACGCGTCTTGCGTGTCACGAGCGCTGAACGCAGCAACAATAACACTGTATGACAGATGGATCGCTATTATTTAGTTTTTCCTTTTATATTTGAAATATTCGCAAAATTGCTTACCATGTCATCAACTATATGATATTCCGATTCTCAAATATGTGTAAGTGAGTGTGCTTTGTCGTTTTAAAACCTTTATAAATGATCTTTATCTTGATCTATAATGCGAGATGGGCGCCGCCATCTTAGTTTGCGCTGCAGTTCACAGAGTCCTGTCAGTCGGATTTACAGCAGGTGAATTCATCAATTTCTCCCGAAATATATGCAAGTAAGTGGCTGGTGAACTGGAAGAATAATAGAGTAAACTTTATAGTTACTTAGGCCCATTATGTGCGTCTGATATGAATAAATGTCGGCAAATTATATTTGTTATTGCTGCTTCCACTGATGTCTGACATCAGTGTGTATTTTATAAAACTCTTAATGTATTGTTTTAATGGTGCTTATGGATATTTAAATGTCTGAAACCTTAAAAGAAACATTATGTGGCTGAAAACGCTGCATAGCTGTGATATATGACAAGAGCTGCGCGCGTCCGTCTCGCAGCCAGAGCGCGAAAGCACAGTTTGAATCTGGCAGTTATGTGACGTCGCTGAACGTTCGAAATCCCATATGTGGTACCGTACGCCCAGGGGCACAGAAATAAAAATCCCATATGTGGGACCGTACCGCTCAAAGGGTTAATGGCATTGCAATGTAATCAAAACATCCATATTGTACCATATTAATAAACACAATAATATGGTACAATATGAAGAGCAAAAGCCTTAAACCAAAAATATTATAGTAGTCAATACCTTTTTGTGTTTCATCTGTTTCATCTGGCTCAGGGAAAATGGCCCATCACTCAATGTTAGGTACCATTCTAAGAGCTGTCAGTCAGGAAAACTGCGCTGAAATAAACCCAATGTAATACTTATCCACAGGACAAGTGTTAGTAATGAAGGGCTGTTAGGTGCAAATGGTTGAGGCATGGTTACATGACTCAGCAAATGAGCATGACAGAGGCCTAGTAAGACGGTAATATACAATGGGACACAATGAAGTTTGAGCCTTTAGCCATGACTTCATAGTGGTTCAACATACTTGGGTAAAGTTGGTTTTATATTTGCACATTCGGACATCTGTATTCAATAGCCTTGTTAATCACACTACATTGGACATTCACAAGTAAATATGCCATTAAAACCATACTTGCCTATTTTGGTCGACTGTGAAAAATGTTGTAAGTTGACAATCGTTGGTTGTCAATATCATGTCGCTGCTTAAAATTCGCAAACATTAATTTATTGCACATTTATTGGAAAGTTTGAATTTATCAGCAGTCCAAATGTGCGAATATAAAACCAACTTTACCCAAGTGATCAACATTATGAAGCAGACTTGACTGCTTGACCGAAACACAAGGCAAAATCAGTTTAGTTGTATTTCAAAGTGGGTTTATGGAGGTAAAACTGCAGCAGAACCTGATTTCATTAATAAATGTTCATTTCCAGCATACTTTGGGTTCATTTTAAGCAAGTAATATAGTACTTTTTAATCAATAGTTGGGTTAAATAAAACTACCAAACAGGTTGAGCAAACATTTAACCCAACTGCTGGGTTAAAACAACCCATTCACTGAGTTTGTCCATTTTCAACTCAACTTGGATTGTTTTTAACCCAGCATTTTTTAGATTGTAGAGATAGGATTAGGACAAAATGTTTAGACAGGAATGTTGTTCCAGGAGCAACAAAATATTTTGAACAAGGAATGTTTGTAAATTGGCAAAATTAAGACGTGCAGCATTGCATTAGTTATATAATTGCCCATTTGAACTGAAGAAGAAAGATATATGATGCCATGATGTGATGCTGTGATCCCATGTCTCATTTTATTGCTCATATGAAATGTTATTGAAATGTAATCTTGACAAACAGTCAAAAAGATTCTGGTCTTTCTTCTGTCTTCTTTCACTAAGAAGCTTCATAAGAAACACCTGACACATTTGAATTAAAGGGACTGAAATACTGAGTTTTGAATGATAAGATATCACGCTGTTACTTTCCAAAACCATCACTTTAACATAGTACTTCCACAAAATTTTTGTAAATGCTTCTATGCATCTATAATAAGCTACATGTTCTGGTCAAAATTTTAATAATTATCTCCTCATAAAAGAGCGAAATACTTCTAGATGAATCCCACCGAGGTGTGGCATTTCATGTGCAGTACTTGAGAAGAAATGGCAAGCTCACTGAAGGGCATCAAAATACCACAAAAGTTCCCCCTCTTGAGTCAGTACTAGTAAACTCTTACCCAGAATGACGTGAAGCTCTTCTGAGACAATGGACACGGTTGACTCCAGAAAGAACGACGGCGTGGCACACCGACACAACAGACGGGTGCAGAGCCACTGAAGCTTGCGGAAGACAACAACATCCTGCTTATCTGTCCTCTGAGGAGAAGACACGTGTGCTGGAGTCTCACAGGAAGGACAGCAGCAGCCTCCAGCTGTGTTCAGGCATTAGCACCCCCACAAGTACCTACGCTTGATCAATGACTCAATGTTATACAACTCTTCTGTAGTACTCAAGGATAATGTGGCAAGACAAGCACAGAGGGTTGACATAGAGGACAAATGCACCTGGTAGAACTCAACACTGATGACTGCTACTGCAGTAAATTGTGTTTACAGATCGCTCAGCAGGGGTGCATTTACACATTAGTATAAGGCTGTCTACATTTATAGCACATAATCAATATTTTGTGCTCTAAATTAACAAGCACTGCTAATTGGCTTGGAAATTGATTAGATCAGTAAATGTGGGCGTTATATACCAGAATGGTGCCAGGGTTTTGAACTTGATTTCACCACATACCACATGGATCAACATCTTTGTTGATTCTGGAAAAACATTAGAATTAACCAAACAGATTTGAGAGATGCGTTTAGAGTTTATGTCAAGAGCTATAGTTGCTTAGGACCAGCACTTGACCAGCTTAAACCAGCTCAAACCAGCTGCCATGTTTCAAAACATACCTAACCAGCGTATGTCAGGAACATATCTTACTTCGCAAAATCACGGTGACCACCTCTACCCTGTTTCAGTTGAGATTACTATCAATCCATATTTACAACACCTCACCCCTAAACATCACTAGGGTGTAAGCAATGCACAAATGAGATTGTACAAATTCACAAAAATTCAACGGCCGCTTATGAGCACTATTCATTTATAGCACGTTTAAGCTAAATTTTAAAAAACTTATGGTGTACACTAGTACAGGCTCACAAAGTCCCAGACACCAGTATTTCAATGATTCAGAAAAGATGAATCATTGTCTGACCAACTAAGATTTTTGCTATGGAGATAAAGGTCATCATTATTTGGTATTTGGTAGTACTACGGAACAGTAATAGCACTGTTTTTATTTGCTTTTGGGATCTTGAAGAGTGTTTGGATCTGAAAACAGTGAAGCGTGACGTCAGACTTAAAGTTGGCATGAAACAGAAGTATGCAAAATTCTTTTTGTGTCGTATATCAGAGTGAAAAAGCTTCTGGAATGAGAAAAATATATTGGAATTGATTGGATCGTTGCCAAAGACTATAGAATAACACAAGACGTGTCACTCGTATTGTTTTGAATGGGAGAAAGTGTAACGCGCAATATGGCGGAATAAGTCCCGCCTTCTAAATAAGAGCCAATCGCCGACTGGTAAAGTCAACGCGTCACTTCAGCGGCCGTTAGAATCACCGGTTTCTGTAGATACAGTCAGGCGCGCGCCTCCGAAGAGACGCGCATTTAGGTCTGCGCATGCGCATTAGCTTGATCCAGTCTGAAAAATACAGTTTTTTTTGTCATGATTCGAGCGTTTAGAAACTAAATTTAGCCGGTTGTTGTTAGATTTCATTGGTGATTTCAAATATGAAATTTAATCGTAAGGTTGGCGAACAGTTTTGGAGGATTTGATGTTTCCCCATTCAAAGAGATAGGAGCTGCATGATGCCCAGGATGCCCGAGAGGCGTTTCAAAGATGGCCGCCGAGTGAAATTACTTGTCTTAAAGGGACTTTGGCGTTGCTAACTATATGGTTTCCAGGGGAGGGGAGGTTAACGTTTTTGATTAAAGATTATGAGGGCATATGGATGTTTTAAAAAATAATGATGTGCACGGATAAATCATTTATAATAAGTGCAGCCACATTCTGTAAATAAAATAAGATTTTTCAATTTTGACTTCATTGTGACTTTAACCACCAGATTAAACCATATCCCTACATCTAAACCTACGTTAATACAAAGTTTGTGCTAAATAGGGCTGCAGACTGTGAATATAATGGTTAAAAAATATGACAAAAAAAAATAACTTTTTTTAAATCTAATAATCCAGTTGCCACTGGCAACAGTTTAGAAAAGCATGCATCCATGTGCATTTTCGTGAGATATCTTGTGGCATTAATTAGCCTACATCTTTAGAGAGTAGGCTACATAAATGTTTCTTGCGCTCAACAGTGAACACAGTGTGTGCCTTAAGGTTTTATTCACAAACAAATAACTTTTATGAATCAGTTCTTTTTAATGAGTCAGTCATAAAGGTTCACAAACTTGATTTTGAGTTAGCAGCTTGAATCATTCAGGGGTGCGTTTTCTGAAAGCATTGTTTGCCAACTGGTCAAGTTTCGTCATTATCAACATAGTTTAACGAATCAGTGATTCCCGAAGTTACAGTTCCAACAAACATTCGTAAACAGCATCGCAAAGTTGAGTGATTGGAATGACAGCTCTCGAACTGTGGTTAGAAGCATAGATTCTTGTTTTTATGACATGGATAAATCCTTATCTTGAGCAAAATAAGCGAACTGACATTCAGTACAATTTATCTTTTATTTCGAATATATACAAATGTCATTTAGCCTACGTCTTTTAGTTTGTCAAGAGATTTAAAGCACCGTTTTTGAAGAGTGTGCATGTGCGTATGTGCTCTGGTACATAAGAACGAACCTATGACTGAATCTGGAAATAAAGCAAAATAATAATTGAGAAAAATTAGAATTAGTCCTCAGATGCCAAGTCTGTAATTTATAGCAAAAATCCAGCATTACTTCAATCTCAAATGGATTTATTAAAAGAAGTTATTACTCCATCATTAACCAACATAGTTGAACGGCATATTTGCAACAATACGATTTTAGAAAACAGTCGTGACTTGCTAGTTGATTTGTTCAATGATGAATCGTACTATGGTAGTGAAGCAGCGAGTCGGAAATGCACACCAGAGCGGTTATTGAGTTAAGTTCCCAGTTGACTCCCTCAGTGAACCTCAAATCATTTTATGGTTATGTCTGATTCAGAATGAACCACTACTCGTACTGTATATGTTGATATACTTTCAGTTGTGGGGCTACATCAGTTATTTTACTGACCATTGGCTCAAATAATGCCGTGCAATTCAATTTAAATCATCTCCAAAGAGTTTTGATATACTACTAAAATTACTAAAATGTTAATGCAGTCAGTGAACTGAGGTGAACTACTTCTGAGCAACCTTCTATATTAAGCAATTTTGTAATTTACTAAAACAACCTTTGCAGTTGCATAGCAATGACTTTTGCCTGGTCAAGCACACCAATAATATAAATTTAATTTGCCACTTTCCTGTCAGAAGTCCATCATGTGTTGGTGCATTCAGGATTGTCGTAGCCAACAAAAGCTCTTGAAACAGGCACTAATCAGCGGTAAACAACTGTAAACACTCATGTCTAAATGGCCTGGAAAATGGGGCATGACGGTAATAAGCTTCAAGCCACTCAAGCTTCTTTTTCCAGAATCCTGTGACAGCTTTTGAAGCGGAAGTCTAGAAGCATACGAATCAAGGTTGTTCATCCCATTTATTATGAGCGCCTGAACTAATTAGGTAAACACTGTGCCCTGAATAAATCTGTAGTTAATCTTTCTTTATCCACATGAAAGACTGATTCGATTAAATATCAAAGGGTTAGACAAAACTAGAGAGGACACAGGAAAATCACTCCCAGAAGGACGAAGAGGTATTTTTGGAGAGGTGTTTACGCTGAACATGCGCTCCAAGATCAAAGAGCTCAGGTGCTGTATTTCATTCATTAATCGACTGACATTCAAATTTCCATCGCTCTTACCGAAGAGATCACGTCTCAAAGGCTTATGCTATCTCCATCCATCGCTACAGCATGTATTTCCTCCCACCACTTTCAGGAATTGTTTTTGAATAATTCAGTTAAATAGTGCTGTCTACATTAACATTATAATCATAATAACTGAAATTATTAGAGATCTGGTGCATTATAAAGTCATGGCAGGGATGTGATGGTCTACCAACCTCATTTACAATTAGTTTTTTTGTCTGGCAAATGGTTCTGGACTAACTATACACCTTGACAGAAAAATAAAAATAAATCAAGTATAAAACTCTTTGGAACTTGTGCACTATTTTCTTATTTTATAACTTACTTCTCCCATACTGCTTTTGCCCATTGGGGGATTTTATGTATGCACTACTGTGCAATAAATCTCAATTGTCAGTCATTTTGTTTTAAAACAGTATGGTGCCTTTCAGTGCAGTCATGTTAATGTCTAAGCTGAAGAAATTCCTGACAATAACTACAGGTATATATGAAGTTATTCATCAAGAGTATACTGTGGGTCTGTTCACTATTTTATGAGTTAAACTGAGGTGGAAACTGATTTTCACGACATACATAAAAAATGAAAGTTGTAGCACTATTTTATTTATATAGTGAAAAAAAAACACTATATTGTAGATTCTGTAGCATTCGGTAACAAAATAGTATGGCTGGCTACAGTTATATTGTGAATAAAAACAGAATGCAATGATGTGGAAATTTCAAATGTCAATATTTTATTCAGAATACAACATAGATGACATATCAAATGTTTAAACTAAGAAAATGTATCATTTTAAGGGATAAATAAGTTGATTTTAAATTTCATGGCATCAACACATCTCAAAAAAATTGGGACAAGGCCATGTTTACTACTGTGTGGCATCCCCTCTTCTTTTTATAACAGTCTGCAAACGTCTGGGGACTGAGGAGACAAGTTGCTCAAGTTTAGGAATAGGAATGTTGTCCCATTCTTGTCTAATAAAGGCTTCTAGTTGCTCAACTGTCTTAGGTCTTCGTCACATCTTCCTCTTTATGATGCGCCAAATGTTTTCTATGGGTGAAAGATCTGGACTGCAAGCTGGCCATTTCAGCACCTGGATCCTTCTTCTACGCAGCCATGATGTTGTAATTGATGCAGTATGTGGTCTGGCATTGTCATGTTGGAAAATGCAAGGTCTTCCCTGAAAGACACAACGTCTGGATGGGAGCATATGTTGTTCTAGAACTTGGATATACCTTTCAGCATTGATGGTGCCTTTCCAGATGTGTAAGCTGCCCATGCCACATGCACTCATGCAACCCCATACCATCAGAGATGCAGGCTTCTGAACTGAGCGCTGATAACAACTTGGGTTGTCCTTGTCCTCTTTAGTCCGGATGACATGGCGTCCCAGTTTTCCAAAAAGAACTTTAAATTTTGATTCGTCTGACCACAGAACAGTTTTCCACTATGCCACAGTCCATTTTAAATGAGCCTTGGCCCAGAGAAAACGCCTGCACTTCTGGATCATGTTTAGATATGGCTTCTTTTTTGACCTATAGAGTTTTAGGCACGAATGGCACGGTGGATTGTGTTCACCGACAATGTTTTCTGGAAGTATTCCTGAGCCCATGTTGTGATTTCCATTACAGTAGCATTCCTGTCAGGGGCGGTTTCTTCATTACGGCAATTGGGCGACGCACCACCAAAAGTGAGAAAGGGACAGATTTTTTCAGTCACATTCAACCACAGAGTTACGCTAGCTGTCACTGCTAGGCTGTTTGTTCTGCCTCTGGATGTAGTCCAATCAGCGCCGAGTCACGCTCTGTGGAGTACCGCCTCTTTTTGGGCATTTCAGTCTGGCGGAGATTTGCCCCGAGTGCTCCCATAGACTTCCATTCAAAGAACTTTTTTTTCGAACTGCAGGCACTGCAGTGCAATCTCTATGGGTTCCGGGAGGGCTGGCACTAACGTGCCTTCGTCATCATACGTAACCTTAACTTGTGCAGCGATTGGTGGAAACGATATCTCTATTAATATTTTTTTTAAGCTGAAGTGACATCCAATAATTTCCTCAGTGCATAACTTACATTTCACAGACAGTAAATATTAGAAAGTCGAGAAAATATTTCCATTTTGCAGTCAGGCGTGGACGAGCCTTCAGCAGCAAGCACAAACTTCCGTGAACGAGCGCCGCCGCGTACATGCGCGCCAAACATACGGAGTTCAATCTGAGTACAATACATTTTGTTAAAAATATTTGTTGTTGAAAATTTGTTTTTGTTTTTTGGCGATTTTTTATGCCATATGTAGAATTTCGAACCTACAACTAAGTGTATTTGTACGATAGCAGTAACTGTGTAAAGTGACTGTTGTAGAGTAATTAAAATAGCCTAATAATTAGTCTGTTCTTTTGTTTTTATTTAATTTCATTTTTAATTGAGTGTATTTAACTTCTGCTTTAAAAAACATTTGAAATATTAGAATATAGCCTAGGCCTAATGTGATTTGACCCCTTTTTTGCACATAATATAGCATATAGTAAGGTTACATTCATGTTTGTTTTTATAGCCTTCAATATGAACACTGTTTCAAGGACAATATTGGGCAGGATGTGAAATAACAGATTTTTTTTTTTAGATCCCAGCCCTATGGCATGCTTTAAATACTGAATTTTCCCTGTTTTAGATAAGCAGTAATGATACATTATTATATCACTTGTTAAATGGTTATTCAACAATTAGCCTATTCATTCCTGCATTTCTAAATAGTTTTTTTTTTTTGCACCCCCCCAAAGATTTTTTGCACCAGCCGCCACTGATTCCTGTATGTGATGCAGTGCCGTCTAAGGGCCCGAAGATCACGGGCATCCAGTATGGTTTTCTGGCCTTGACTCTTACGCACAGAGATTGTTCCAGATTCTGTGAATCTTTGGATGATATTATGCACTGTACATGATGATAACTTATTATAAATATTTGGCATGACATTTCAAAATGTCTCACTTTCAACATTTGATATGTTATCTATATTCTATTATGAATAAAATATAAGTTTATGAAATTTTTAAATTATTGCATTCCTTTTTTATTCACAATTTGTACAGTGTCCCAACCTTTTTGGAATTGGGTTTGTAAAATAAGGCAATTTAAATAACAAAAAAAAAAAAAAAAAAAAAAAAAAATTAAATAGAAAAATTAGTTAATACTCAATGACTATTCCTAGTCTTATGAGAAATTATTAAAATAAAAATTTAACTTGACTTCATGCCTTGGTGGATGTTATGTATATTTAGTATAAAATATATTTTGTTATTATAAATTATATTTTAAATATTTTTTTATATAAAATAATAGTAATTTATTATTTATTAAGACATCTTATTTTTATGTACTCTTCAATCTTAACCAGTGTTATTTTTGCATTATTATATACTATTAGAGTATTAATATTTTAAATTAGCTTTAAATTAAATTTAACATTTTATCATTTTAATTTTAGTTTAA